>NC_061797.1:51855781-52060781 GCF_021462225.1 Girardinichthys multiradiatus | reverse complement strand
CATCTCTCTGAAATAAACCATTTGCTTTGATTTTGGATTTTCTCACCAGAACCGGGCTGCGGGCGGCTGGTTGCAGGCTTGACAGGCGGCGGGCCAGCAGCGCTCGGTAGCTGCTCTCCGGGTCGTCCTCCAGACCGACGCTGTCCGGCTGGGAATCCTCCACTATCAGGCACGGGTTCTCCGGCTGAGGCAGGCTGGAGTCCAGTTCGCTTCCACCGGGATCCATGAAGTCAGGCCGCGGACAGGAGATGTGGACTGTTGTTGTGAGCTAACCGAACAGCAGAGAGACAATGAAGCGGGACATGTGAGACCCGAACCGGCTCCTGCTACCTGAAGCCGTCCGGTGTTAGCATGTTAGCACCAGCTACAAGCTAACGGCTAACACTTCGCACAACAAAACTTGTTTCGCGGCTTTTAATCGGAGTAAAAATCAAATGATCACCACTAACTGCTGGATCAGTATGCTTACACACAGAGCTCAAAAATAATAAAATATGAATTCATATATTCCTTTTAGACACCATTCTGATAGAAACAACCACTACACCTTCCCTGGTCGCGGTAAAACTTTAATATAAGCGATATCATTGGTGTAACGGCACTGACGTCACACAAACAGCCATTGGTTTTATGGTTGTCGAGCATTTGGAGGTTTTATTTCATGTTTAGGTGGTCATTCTGGAAGGTAAACGTCACAGCTGCCTGTTACTTTTAAGACGTTTTTATTTTATTTAACAAAAGTAAAGGAACAGAATGTAGAAACATATTTGATTTTCCAGATCTTTCTTTTTTCAGTTTCTAAAGAACAAAAGCTTAATCCTAATAAATAAATATAGAAGACTCTACTTTGATTTATATTTAAAAAACAAGCTAAAGCATTCCTTAGATTTGCCACATCATAATTCAGTTTTAACATTTTACTCTTTAGTATTTTAGTTACTGACTTATCAATTAATGGCGTTTTCAACTGAAATATCAAAAAGGGACATTTTTACTATATTGCTGCTGTGTTTTAATAACAGCTTTGTTAAAAAAAAAAATAGAATAACGGCATTAATGTTATTAATGCACAAACTGTCCTTTAAAGGATCTGCCTTAAGTGTTTGACTCTCCAGTCCTTAATGACAAGTTCTTAAATGTCTCAGCGTTATACATTTTGAGATGGAACAGATGTAAAGTAGTTTAAATGCCAGACAAGCAGTTAAATGTCCCTACACCACCCTCTGAAAACTGAGACCCCTTTCAGCATTGCTTTGAGACACATTTTAAGCTATTTCATATTTGACTTTATTTAAAAATAAGTCTGCCCTACACTAATCAATAAATCATTAAAAAGCAAATACCAAAACACCTGGCAGAGACAGAACCTCAAGTCCCAAAAATAAAACCTCTGCCTTTTGCAAAGAAAGATTTGTTCCTATATTTTTATTTCTAACCAACAAAATTCTAATACTCATAAAATATAATTTTATGCTCCAGGAAAGTGATCCAAAATGAGCTATAGCTTTCTACAATGGGATGTTCTCTATCTCTGCTCCAATGTCAGGCGTTTGTATGTGTTTTATGTCGGTTTCACAGAGATCCTTATGTTCTTTTACCTCTTCCTTCTAGATTTGTCTGGTATCAACTGATTTTAATAGAGATGTTTGGCAAATATATTTTTGGCTAATTGATTGGCTAAACTATAGCAGATATAAAGAAAAATGTTAAAAGCCTCGCTAATGTTTGGTGTTTGACCCTTCTGTGAGTTCTGATTGGGCGAAAGTCTTTAGAATCTGCTTATGTTTTCAAATCTGAGGGCATTTCAAGGTTTTACATGTTATACTGCAGAGTTCTGCACCTGCTTAGATAAATCATGTACAGAAAAATAGAAATCTAGGACACTCGCTCCACAGTGGGGTCTCAGAGACCTCCATTAAGTCCCAGTGGGGCTTGGAAGGGCTCGGGTAAAATAAGATATAGGTTAACTTCTTCCCTGAAATTACCGTCAGCATGGAGCTGCAGATGTTTCTGTTCTCATTATATCTAAATGTTATTACTGCCGCTCCTCCCCCATATTACCATCAGTGTCATAAATCTTAATGGCAGATTTGTAGAAACCTTTGTTTTCTCCTGATGAAAATGCATCTGGGCCACAGGACAGTTACAAGGAGCATTGAAATGACTGTCTTCCTCTGAGCTGAAAGTAAAAATAGCCTATCCATGATGGAATCTTAGCAGAGCTAATGCCTCTTCCGTGTGCTGAATCAAGTGTTACATTAGATGTGTTTTGTAATTTGCCTTGTGCATGCAGATTTCAGCAGCACTTCAAATATTACCCCGGCTCTGTCATCATCATTTTTACAGCCTCTGTTTCCATGGAGACCCAGTATTCCAGTAACACAGCAGCCAAAGCTCATGCAGATCACAGAGGCTTCTTGTGGGAGAGACAATAAAAGCAGCTATCGTCTGACTGAAGCTGCCAGGAAGGTGTGGTACACAAGGGGTTTGTAAAATAATCCGGAGGAACTGAACGACGCCAAGACGCTTGTTTCTTTACTTCAAGATCATTTTCTACCAACTCCAACAAGAAAGTTCATTTAGTAATAGCCTACCTTTATAGAGACTAAACAGGGAGGCTTTGTGTGTCAAGTTATCCCTCTGGTGTAATGTGATAACATCGTTCATGGCAGCACATCCTGGGTTCAAAGAAATAAAATATCATGACAGAAGGGTTTGTTTGCTGGTCCAGTTGCTTTTCTGACTTGAAGCTAAGAAAATTACAACTTTTGCATTTCAGAATTCACCACGATGCTACATTATTACAGTGAAAGTTTTGGGGTCTCCTAATTGTGCTCACTGACCAGACTAGCTTTCCTTAGCAATACAAGATCACAGCCCTATAACAAGCTGAAGTATTCATCAGTAGATCAGTAGATGTGTTCATCAGTACATGTCAGACAGCACTACAGTATATGTGTGACCGATCTAATCAAATACTAAATGACAGAAAATGACAGGAAACAGCTTTAAAAAGAAGGAGTAACCCCTTTTATACACAAGGCAGCCATGTTGGATTTTAAGGTTGGGGCTGGAGCTCTATCTTATGAAAAAAATAAAAATAAAATCCAACATGGCTGCCTGTTAGATGAAAATTATGCCAACAGCAGTTATAAACTGTTTATTAGTGCTTGTTACTATTGTGTTTGAATGAATATGATGCAGATTATGACTTTATCATCAGCTTTTTTTGCTAGTTGTAGCTGTCCTTGTCAGGTACCATGAAAACAAGCATCTTCAGCTGGTTTTAATGCAGGAACAGTTTAGTTGATTATGGCATTTCTTTCCCAGATCCAAATTTCACATTCTGGCCCAAAAAATCTCTGGACCTTCCAACTTCAAGAAATGTTCTAATTTATTAATTTAATGCCAAGAACGTTCTGCATCTTCGTTCCAGAACGCTGTATTTCATCTAGCCTGGATGTTGGAAAAACGTCATACCTGACTGCTGTGTTCCAGTTACGTTTCAGAGAACCAGCGTGATATTCTCATTGTTGTGCTCTGGTAACAGGCACACGCGAAAAGGCAAAGTTTTTCAACATTTTATGTGTCCAGACACTTGCAACAAGCACATTCTGTATTTATGAATATACTATTTTCTCTGCAACTTTTACTATGTCATATAGTGATGCATCAGCATTGGATTTCCAATGTGCAGCTACTGATTTCATACTTCCAATTAATTTCTAAAAGTGGAACTTCTTTATTATTTAGATTCATCACACAGACAGTGACATATTTTTCAAGCGTTTATTTCGCTTAGTTTTCACGACTGTTGCTTATGGCCAATAAAACCCCCAAACTATGATTATGGCCTACACAATCACTGGGGAGGCAGCTGCCTGGACAGCAGGCAGTCATTGATGTCTTACACAAGCAGGATAAGCAACAGAGTGCTGCATCTAAGCGTATTAATAAAAAGTTAAGTGGAAGGAAAATGTTTAGTAGGAAAAGGTGCAAAAACAACAGGGATATCCACAGCCATAGAAGGATTGTGAAGCAAAGTTCCTCAAGAGATTTACAGGGTGCGGACTGCAGCTGGAGTCAGAGCTGTAAGGGTTAGGGTTGTAGGATATAGGCTACAGCTGTCTCATTCCTCACTCCTGAACCAGAGACAACAGTGTCTTACCTGAGCTAACGAAAAAAAGGACTGGACTGATGCTCAGTTGGCCAAAGTTGTCTTTTCAGATAAAAGTTAATTTTTTGATTTCATTTGGAAATCAAGTTCCCAAAATCTGGAGAAAGATGAGAGAGGTGCACAATCCAAGCTGCTTGAGGTCCAGTGTGAAGTTTCCACGGTCTTTAATCATTTGGGGTGTCATGTCATCCGCTGGCGTGTGTTTAATCAAGTCCAAAGTCAGTGCAGCTGTCTATCTGGAACACAGTGTAACCATTGTCCTTGATCTTGTAAGAGGCTTATTGCCTCCATGCAACACTGCATTAGTGCAGTAATTGTTGCAAAAGGAGCCCTGACCAGGTATTGAGTGTTTATGCTGCACAGTTCATGGACATACGTTTTAGTATGTAACATTTTTTGTTTTTAAAATCCTTTTTTATTGTTCTGATAAAATATTTGTATTTTCAAAGAAACTGGAATGAATATTTTCATGATCTGAATACCAGAATCATCAAAATGAACAGAAATAAACACTGAGTGAGACGAATCTACTCTATAAAACACATAAGTTTTAACTGAATTACTGAAATAAACATAAACGTTTTGTTGACATTTGAACTTATTAAGATCCGTAGAAAATTCCTGTTTAACTTCTGGTTCCTGGATCCCACCATAAGCCCAAAGTATATTCTATGGACGCCCCTGCTGCAGACTCCAACTTCATTAGATAAGATTAAAAAATGTCTGTACTATGTCTTTCTGAATAGTTCTAAGCAAGCTGAAGGTGCTCATGATGAGACAGAAACAAAGGGCCTGGTCTCAGCTCCGGGAAGCAGCAGCAGGGATGCTGATCCGCATTTCATTAAGTGGAGACATCCTGGGAGGCAACAATGCACCGATGAATCCTTCATTCAGCCAAATGGGTGGAAAAACAGATCCCAGGTGTTCTCCCTTTAACATGAAAATCAGATATGATGCAGTCTGTAATTTTAACGCACAATATAACTGATGCCGCTTGCTATGAACCTCCAGCAGCCTCCCCAACAGCAGCTGACACCGCCAAGTTCAACGTTACGTCGTTCATTTCTGCAGACATCTACATTAAGAAATGCGCAGCAACCGCACAAAATGTCTAATCCCCTCCGCCTGTGCAGGAGCCCGCAGTCGCGGACACGCATCTATTTGCGCCCCTTCAGCACTGCACAATAGTTCCCGATTTAGCGCAAAAAGACAGAAAAGAGCGTTACCTTCGGAATCAATATGTCCGCTCCTGGGCTTTCAATTGGTTTCAGGGTCCCGCTGGTTGCAATAAGAGCTCGTCAAACATCGCTCAGCCCTGCCTTGCGTCTGTTTTGCTGAGAGTCAGGGTGTAGGACGCATGGCACGTAAAGATGCACAAGCATTTATTAATATCAGTCACAAATCATCTTATAGATGAACATCATCTAGAAATGCAAAAACCAAACACATCCGAAGATAGATGTCTGTACAATTCATTCAATTTCATTTAATTGAATTTAAAGTGATCCAAACAGAGGGAGACAAAGCAAAAGTGAAACAACAACTAAACTCTCAGTGGAAATTAATATAGTCAACATATTTCTAAAAGTAGAAAACAGACATTAAACTGACCCATGCAACGTGTTTTTAATTACTTCTCCATTAAATGTTTTGGAAATAGATTATAATGTATGGACTGAAGAACACATATTTTCCATTTTTAAGCCACACTTAAGACGTCAAATAAAAATTATGCCAACGTAATTCGTTAAACGTGTTTGTATGGACCAAGAAAAGAAACGTAAGTAGGTACTTCTTATTTTTCATCTTTTGGAAATGAAAAAAGGTCATTCCTAAAGCTTTTTTTTTTTTGCTTAACAAACACCCAAAAAAAATATCTTCATGTAATAATTAGTCATTTTAATACCATTTATTTTCCTTTTGCAGACAATAATGTAAGTCATTTTTTTCTTGCTTTGCAGACGTTAAGAAATCTAAAAATCAACTCTTGTAGCTCCTTCTCCGGCCAGCAGAGGTCAGCAGACGCTCTGAAGTGTCCATCAACAGACTGCTGACTCACTCCTGCAGACACACACCTTCCTGGACAGTGCTGGAGTGAAACTAAACTGACTATAACCAAATACATATGAACAAGCCCATCTATTAGACATGTATACAACAGAGAGACAATCACTGTACGCTACAGAAAACATGACTTCTTTTTCTGTATTATTCCTATAAAACCTGTAAAAATAAAGAGGGAAAGGGAAATCTGTCATGACTAATTCTTCTATTGGTTTCTTCACTACCACCCTGCAGAAGAAAATAGACAAACAACCTTCTTCTTATGTTTCAAACCATCCCACTATCCCCACAGTAAAACACGGTGGTGGCAGCATTATTCTGTGGAGAGGCTTTTCTTTATCAGTGACGGTGAAGCTGGTCAGAGTTGTTGGGAGGATGGATGGATGGATGGATGGATGGATGAAGCTAAATCCAGGAGAATCATGGAAGAAAACCTGTTAGAGGCTGTAGAAGACTGGGGTGGAGGTTCACCTTCCAGCAGAACAAGTAAACATTCAGCCAGAGCTACAATGTAACAGTTTAGATCAAAGCATATCCATGTGTTAGAATGGCCTAGTCAAAGTCCAGACCTAAATCCAATTTAGAATCTGTGGCAAGACCTGAAAACCAATGTTGTCAGATGCTCTCCATCCAATCGGTTTGAGCTTGAGTTGTTTCAGAGTACTAACAGGGTTCTGGTTACAGTGTTCACAGCAAAATGTGCTTCCAGAAGTATGGACTAAAACAAATGCAGTCACACTTTTAAACTTTTGTGTGTGAAAGTAACAAAATCATGTGTTCTTCACCTTTCACTACAATTATTAACCACTTTGTGTTGATCTACCACATTAAATCTGAACGATGTGCGGTTGTAATGTCACAAAATACAAAAATGTTTGAAGGATACAAATATCAAGAGATAAGAATTAGAAACTTAGAAAGAAAAAGCAGCATTAAAGTAATTTTATACTCACTGACAGTTTAACAAACAGTTAAACACTTACGTTTGGATTTGGATCTGATTTATCTTACATGCAGACCAGTGGCGGGTGAGTAATGATTTGATCTGCGAGGCTAAAGCAGGGAGCAGTGCCCTGTTGCATCCGACCTTATGCAAACCCACCAACTGACTCCTATGAAACCTCCTGCAAGTGGTATTAATGCATCTACCAGACATCCTGCGTACCTGCTGATCTTTACTCTCTGCTTTAACTGTCAGATGCTCCAGTTACTGCCTGTAATGCTCTTCCTCCACTATATGACTGTACCGTGCAATAATTAGCTAATACTAATAATCAGCATCAAACTGATCTGTTTGTAATTATATTGAATAATAAATTGAATTTGGACTGAGCTGGATTCTACATAACTGTGTGTGCTTCGAGGCTGTTTGTCTTGAGAAGCGCCTTGAGGTGAGATTGTAATTTGGTGCTGTATGAGTAAACTAACATGAATTTATTACATTGAATAGAATTGGACACTGATGCCACCTGGCGTCATTTCTGCTTTGTTGTTTGAACTGAATCATCTACATCCCTTTAACCGCTCTCCATGTGCCTCCAGTTATATTAGAATCAGAAAGTTCGTTCTTGGTGGTTAACTGATTCTCTACCAGTGCGTTAATATTTATTTATTTTGTAGCCGCACACTGGTGCAGTTGGTGGCATTAGTGCCTTGCAGCAAGAAGGTCCTGTGTTTGAATCCCAGCCTGGGGTCTTTCTGAATGGAGTTTGCATGTTCTCTCCATGCATGCGTGAGTTCTCTCCGGGTACTCTGGTCCAAAAACATGACAGCTAGGTTAACTGGTCTCTCTAAATGACTTTTAGGTGTGAGTTTGTGCATGGCTGTTTGTCCTGTGATGCCCAGTGATGGACTGGCAACCTGTCCAGGGTGTACTCTGCCTCCAGCCACCGGCCACCAGCCCCTGCATGACCCTACAAGGACCAGTGGGTTTAGTCAATGGATGGATGTTTATTTTTTTATTTATACATTTCAACCATACAAGGTGATGTATACTGCTGTGAAAATTCTTTACCCCCTACAGATTTCCTCTCATTTTGCTTTTTATTATCACACCTACATTTTTCAGATCATCAAATTTTACAAAAGACAAAGATAACCTGAGTAAATAAAAAAAAGCAGGTTTCAAATGACTATTTTATTAGTTGAGAGATAAAAGCTACTCAAACCAACCTGGTCCTATGTGAAAAAGTAATTGCTCTCTTGTTAAACAATGACTTAACTGTGATTTACCACATTTCCTCAGAAACAGTGAGTTAAATTTGACTTGCCACACCCAGCCCTGATTAATTCCCGGGCCATTAGAATCAAGCAGGAATCAAGACCACATCCAAAACCAGAGGAAATCTGAGAGGTGTTTAATATTTTCTCAGTAGTATCGACCAGTACAGACCATCAGCATTCATCCATTCATTGTTTGTATACCTGTTTCCAGGGTTGTGGGCGGAGTCTGATGTCATCTCCAGCTGTAAATGGGGAGGGGGGGGCACACCTGGACAGGTTGCCAGCATGTTAACTTTGAATTCTTTTTTGCCTCAAAGACTGTGGTGCACCTTTAGTTTTAAAGCAGATGTTAAAAATTAGATCTTAAGCATTTGTTTTCTGTCTGAAAAATCGGAGCTGGGGAACAATTGAAACAGCAGTGGCACACAGCTAACTGCACCATGTTAAAGATGTAAATAATTTTAAAATTATTTGAAGGTTTTTTTGTTGCTTTTATGCTAAAAATGAAGATCTAAAATCTGCTGTTTTTGTGTGCGCTGGATGAAAACGTGATAGTACCAGTTACTGGATGTTTGTGTCTAATTATAGAGTCACATGAGCACAGTTATTGTCATTATAATGGCTAACTTAGAGCTTTTGTGCTGCAGTTTGTTTAAATGAAGCCAAAAACTTGGAGGTTCAGAAGCAGCACAGAAGCAGCTCTGTTTGCTTCATGAGGAGAACAAAGGCCTGTCAGTCCAGTAATGAAAATGCATTGCCTGGTACTCACAGTGACACAGATATAAATAGAACAACTGTGAGCTGGAAACCGTTTTTATTTCCAGCCATTTTGTCTTTTTTTAGGGTTGAAAATGAAAAACAAGAAGGATCAACTCTAACCTCAACTTGTTTTCAAATATAGAAATGTACTGGTCTGTATATCATCTTCTTCTGCTGTCCCACATAAAACATGACCAACATTATTTCTCACATGCCTCCAATCCAATGTCGTGACATCAAATAGCCACATCAGCTTCCATCCAATCAAATCTTTACCATCCTACAGAGCCACGCCCATCATCTCCCTGCACCGTCATGGTGCTCACTCTGGATGCAGTTGTCATGGAGATGGAAGAGAGCTCAGCGTCCACTGGCGGCACTGTTACCATGGAAATCTTCTCGGCTGGACCAGGCTCGGTGGAGCGGGCTGAACCGGAGGAGTGTGTTTGGCATGCCTGCGATGGAGCAGCGTTCCGGCGCAGAAACTATCGGATGCTGATTGTAATTGGAGAGATTTCCACAGATCATCACCTGGAAGCTGCCCGGAAACAGATCATACAAGGTGAGCAGGAGCTTTGATGCTTTATGGAGAGCAAATCTACTGTTTGTTCACACCAGTCTTTCCAAGCTGCTGCTCATTTATCAGAAACCTTTACTGAGATAAAGTAACAGATGATTCTAAGCAACAGTCTGTAATAATGTGGTGCAAATAAAAGCCTAAATCTTAATTGTCCAGAGCCTTTGTCTATAAAACATTGCAGATGCTGATCACAAAGAAAATAATCATTTTATGAGGTTACAACTGCAAACTTCAGTATGTTTAACTAAAAATCTTAAAAGTGTTCCATGCAGCCACCCTGACTCAATACTGCAAAATCAGACTGGATGGAGAGCATCTGTGGACATTGGTTTTCAAGTCTTGACTCAGGTTTTCCAGTTGGATTTGGCTCTGGACTTTGATTGGGCCATTTTAACACCTGAATATGCTCGAATCTACCCCAATGGTTCCCAAACTTTTCTGCTTCCAATCCACAAAATGACAGAAGAGGCGTGTTACCCCGACCATCGGTAGGAAGTCAGTTATATGAGTATAGGACACAAAGAAGCAATATACTTTTAATGTATTTATCAATCCTGTTGTCTGTCTTTTGTCACATAGCAATATTGCATCAATATTTCTGTGCTATTATTATTTTTGTCATAAGCCTGCACAGTTTGTATCATTGTTGCCTTGCAACAAGAAGTTCAAATTCCAGCAAGGGCCCTTTCTGCATGGAGTCTGCATGTTCTCCTCATGCATGCATGGGTTCTCTCCAGGTACTCCAGCTTCCACAGGCCAATAACATTACTATCGAAATTGCTCTTCAGGTATGAGTGAGTGTTTGCATGGTTGTTTGTCTTGTGTGTCTCAGTGTTGCCCTGTGATGGCAACCTGCCCAGGGTGGACCCCACATCTCAACCAATAATTGCTGGATACTGGCACCAGCTCCCCCCAGACCCTGCAAGAATAAGTGTGTATAGACAATGGATAGATGGATTTATGTTATTTTCTGTGATTTCTATGTTGGAAACCACTCTCACGACGCCATGTGGGGTCTGAACCTCAACTTTGGGAACTGCTGATCTAAACTGATTCCATTTGGCTGTATGTTCAGGGTGGTTGTCCTGCTGGAAGGCCAACCTCCACCTCTGAGAGGTTTTTTTGAGGAATGTCCTGGATTTAGCTCCATCCATCCTCTCATTAACTCTTACTAACTTACCTGTCTCTGCTGAAGAAAAGCATCCCCACAGTATGATGCTGCCACCACCGTGTTTCAGTCCTTCAGTAAATCAGGCTGCAATATGACTTCTCTGTTTTACTACCAGGCTATTTTAAATGCTTCTTCACTTTTAGGTCAGAAAATAATGTGTAAACATCATAGTCAAGAAATTACAACTGTAACGTTCCACTTGGGAAACATTTTAATCCAACCTTTTCACCTTAAACAGATAAAACGTTTTATTCCAGAGGAGCAGATGTAAACAACGCTTTCTTTCTCCTCTGAGGCAAACAAAACGAACCTTGTTTTCTCTATCAATTACTAATGATGTTTTTTTGTTTCTTTTTAAATCAGGTTTGCTGTCGTGGAACGTTGATCTGTCTGTTTGCAACCTGAATGAGGAGCTGCAGCTGTTTAGGACCAGACACACCGCTCAGTTTTCTCCTCAAGTCAAAGGTCAGATTTATTGATCGTTTTATAGAAGCTTGTACGTCAGCATCTCCTGACCCATTGTCACATGCTCTGAAGAAAACCTGGGCACATTTTAGCCTGTATTGATCCAGCTATCATGTGCAGAAAGGCTGACTGAGTTAGGAATCAATGAGTTCAGAAGGTGAAAATGGTCATCACCAACTGGATGCAGCAGTAAGATCAGGAACTGTTTTTAACTGGAGATATGGTAGATCATCATCTGGTGACTCTGAAAACATTTATACTGACTATAACACACCATGATGTCAAAACTCAGGTCATCACTCCTTTCTTTACAGTTTCCTTCCAAGCAACCAGATTTTCTTTTAAACCTTTAGAGGTGGTATTAATTAGTAGTTCTCCAGACTCTTGAAGCTCATTCACAACATTTCTCTTGAATTTCTTTGCTTTTTCTCCTATTTGTAGTCCAGTCTGTGACCGTTTTCAAACATCACAAGGCGCAAAACCTCTTCGTCATAACAACAGGTTTTTAAGCTTTGTGGAGCTTTTAGCTTAAAGGACAAAGATAAGAAGAATTTCTGTCGGGGGACAACTTTGGGTAAAATTGTGTACATCTTGGGGCTTGGCAAAGTCCCCGCAAACACGGAACGGAATAAGAAGAATAATAAGAAGAAACACTACGATTATAATAGGCCCTTACAGGCTTCCTGCTCGGGTAAAACCAGTGTCAGTCTTAGCTTCGGATAAAACCTGGGAACACCTCATTGAAGGGACTGATTCTTTTCTAGTTGCTTCAGAGTTGCTGTGTTTATAAAATATGTCCAAAAACTCTGCAAATATCTTGAATCATTAATCAAATAAATCTAAAATATTTCTACAAACTCAACACACGCCTTTCAAATGTGGATTGGGATGTTTAGATATAATTTACTTGTTCATTTTGAGTAACAAATCCAAAACACTTTGAATTCTAAACGTGTCTTATATTTTATTTGGTGCTCCTCATAAGCCCTAATATATCTGTCATCGTTCGTTTAATTGTTTTGACCCACATGCAGAGAGACACTCAGGAGGCAGGAGAAAAGTTTAACAAGTTTATTTAAAAGGAGAATACTGGAACCAGGACTGGAAACTGCAAACTGTACGGGAGAGACGCAGGAGGTAAGTAATCTTAAATTATGTTTAGGAAACGGATGGAAAACGATTCTGAGCTTTGGCTTACTGTGGATGAGGTGAGTTTGGTTACCTGACGAGATTCTCGGAAGCTGTTGGTGGATAGTTAGTTGGTGGAGGGTGAGCAGGGATTCGCTTGGAGGAGGACAGAGGCTTTGAGCTGTCAGCTAGTACTTGATCCAAGTAGATTCCTTGGGAGCCTGGAAACTTGAATTAGGCAGGATGCAAAGCAGGGACCTGGAGCCAGGCCTGAGAATTGCAGGAGCTTTGGAGCTTGGACTTGAAGTCACCACAAAGGCAAACACTCAGGCACTGGAGTGGTGACAGCTCCACTTTTTTATACTCCTCCAGATGACTGCAGATGGGAAATACCTGCTACCCTCCACATCTGGGAATCCTGGCGGCATCTCGTGGTCAGTAAATGTAAGCAGGAGGCAAGAGCAACATATAAGCAAACTCCCAGACTCCGACAATATCGTGGAAAAGAACTGTTCACAGTCAGAAATTTGAGCTTAAATGTCAGACCGGCTTTTAAGGATTTGGTTCTGTTTCCAGGTTGAAACGACTACAACGTTTCTCAACAAGGTCAAGGTCATTTATACAGTACATCTCTAACAACTCATGCTACTCAAAGTGCTTTACAAACTGAAATGCAACTAGAATCAATAAAATGCACAACAGGGATGCTATAAAACTATATGAAGTGGAGGAGCAGAAAACTACAATAAAACAATTAAATCAACTAAAACGACCACTAAGGCTGTTAAACATGTTCAGGTCAACTTGTACTAAAATCCAGTCCCTAAAAATGAGTCTTCAGTAGAGATGTAAACTGTCTCAGTGTTTAATATTTAGACCCAGACTATTCCAGAGTCTGGGACCTGCAGCAGAAAAAGGATTTGGGTTTAGATCCTGGAATGGATAACATCAGCTGTGAAATGGACCTCATGGTTCTTCCAGTAGCATGAATAAACAGGAGCGCAGGCAAGTTAGCAACAAAAAAGGAGTGCACAAGTTATGGGTTTTTAGCTAACCACAGAAGGTCAGAATTATACATACAGACTGAAAAGTATACATACACCCCATTCATATTTCTTAGATTTCAGTAACCTCCGGCTATCATTCTGGATGGGTTTCTTTCTTTAGAGCTCATTTAAAGATAATTTACTCCTGGATCAGTGCTTCTGTGTTCTTTCTTTGTCGGTCGTGGCAGATGGTCGCTCACACTGAGCCTGGTTCTGGTTCTGCTGGAGGTTTCTTCCTGTTAAAAGGGAGTTTTTCCTCTCCACTGTCGCTACATGCATGCTCAGTATGAGGGATTGCTGCAAAGTCAACACCAGTGACTGTCCACTGTCTCTACATGCTCATCCAGGAGGAGTGAATGCTGCAAGTCACTGACTGGATGCAATCTGCTGGGTTTCCTTAGATAGAAAAACTTTTTATCCAATTTGAATAAATAACTGAATCTGACTGGTTGATAGTTAGGATTAACTGGAATGTATGAACCTGACTGGGAATCTGAATGTAATTTGTTGGGTGACCAATGCATGGATATCCAACTGTGTCCATGCATTGAGGACATGGGAGGTGGTCGTCGTTCTTCATTATTCTATCCACTTTGTGCAATGCACCTGTATGGCTGGCAGTGAAACCACCCCACAGCATGATGCCGCCAACACCATATTTCAATCCTGTAGAGATTCACAATAAGAAACACAAAATGCGATTAGAGAAGTTACACGATGGATGTTTAATTGTTTGGCGCTCAGACCCCAGAGGAAGACATGAATGCTGATAATGCATGAACTGATGAACGTTTTAGGATTACAATTAGAATTGTCTTCCCCCGGATCTGGTTCTGGTGATGGAGAGGAGGCCTGATGGTAATGGAACTGAGAATCCGATGGAGGCGATGGGGTGGAGGAGGGTCGAAGCTCGACTGACTGGTGGGAGATCCATGAATGGGAGACTTTAAATGTGGAGCCTTGAAGGATCATTGGCTGAGTATTATTGCAGACTTGAAGCTGATTGGTTGGCGCGGAGACACACGGAGAAGCCATTGGGTGAAGCTGGAGGAGGGTTGAGTCTCTCAGATTGAATTTTCGTCTTTACTCCATTTGACAGCTGGTGTCGTTTTCTTTGGTTTGAAATCCTCATTTTGACTTGTTCAAACATCTCAGTCTTTGTCTCCTCTGATCGTAAAATATTTCTCCAGAATACAATTGACTTGTCCATGTGGACAGCTGCAGATTTTAGTCCAGCTTGAAACTGTTGATTTTATAGCAGGAACTTCTTTCTTGGTCCATAGCTTGTAGGCAATCGCATTCTGGAGCCTTGGTGGTTTCTGGGTTGTTCCTGAACATCCTCATCTATTTCATCTGGAGGAGGCAGTTTGGATCTTCTTCCAAGACGCTGGCAAACTGGTGACACTTCTGAATAACATGTACTTATGTTTTAGCTGATTATTATGGAATCTGAAGATGTTTAAAATATGGCTCTAAAATACTGAGTGTTTGTCGGCTCAATGAGCGCTGCCAAACAAATTCTTCAAATAAACTCTTCAAACTGCACTAAAACATGATCACTAACTAGAAGTTAGTAGACCTTGACAATTTAAAATACCTTTAAGCCCAATATTGAAGATTACAGATTAATGTATGTATATATTTCAGGCTGTACAGACACATCTCAGTAAATTAGAATATCTGATCTGATGAGGCCCATTTGTCTGATTAAACTTGCCTTTTGAAAATAATCTTTAGGCAGGCATTAAACATACTTTTCATTAAACCCACATTTCTTTTTTAAAATGTTTTGTTCTCTCTGTTCAGTGCATAGAAAAATTATCAAGTTATTTAAGATAGAAAAACAGGAGCAGTTTGTTAAAGATCAAATTAAAACACATTTACACACATTCTGGATGTGTTGAGTTTAGCTGCTGCTGCTGGATAGAAACTGTGGTTGAATCTGCTTGACCCTGATTTAACTGACCTGTAGCATCTGCCTGACAGACCCTGTTCAAACAGAGTGTGACCCAGGTGAGAAGTGTCCTCTATGATGATCTGGGCTTTTTGGAGACAGCAGAACTGTGATGTCATTATGCTCTCAATAGAGCACTGATTAAAGGACACCATGAGCCTCTGTGTTATTTCTCCTAAGCACCCTTAGGAAGTGTAGTATCTGTTGAGCCTTCTTCAGCAGCTCAGGTGTTCTTGCTCCAGGTCAGGTTCTCCTCGATGTGACTTCCAGGACGTGGAAGGCAGCCATCCTCTCCACATAGTCTGATGACTGGTGGCCAAATGTCCGTCCTCTTTTTTCCTTTAGTCCACTATTATCTCATTGGTCTTAGAGATGTTGAGCAGCAAGTTGTCCTCTGTGCACCAGGCTGTCAGCTGCTCCACCTCGTCCCTAAAGGTGGACTCTCCCCCCATAGATGAGCCCCACCACTGTGGTGTCACCTGTGAACTTGACCATGGTGTTGTTGTGGTGATCGGGGGCAGTCGTAGGTGTAGAGGGTGTAGAGCACAACCCAGTGGAGAGCCGGTGCTGAGGGCCGAAGATGTATGGTGACCCAGTATGACTTTCTGGCTGCGACCCGACAGGAAGCTGTGGAACCACATGCTGATGGAGTGTGGCAGCCCAGTGTCCCTCAGTTTGTCCACCAGTTTGTGAGGGATGATGGTGTTGAATGTTGAGCTATAGTCCACAAAAGCAACCACACATAGCTCCCCCTGCTGTTGCAGATGGGGCAGTGCAGCATGGAGGTCTAATAGATCCTCCGTGGATCTATACCTGTAGGCAAACTGGTGAAGGTCCAAACTTTTAAGGAGAAGTGATGTGATGTGAGCCCTGACCAGATGATAAAGGATTTCATGACAGCCGGTGTCAGTCGGATTAGCCAGTAGCCATTAAAACTGGAGATGTGGGGTTTCTTTGGCATGGAGACAATGATGGAGGACTTCAGACGGGGTGGGACAGTGGATTGAGACAGGGAAAAGGTTGAAAATGCTGGTGACGACTCCTGCCAGCTGGTTTGAGCAGTCCCTCAGGAGATACCGTCAGGTCCAGCAGCCTTCCTCAGTTTGACAGCCTGCAGCAGGACTCACCTCATGCTCCTCCACAGTGAGGCTGAAGCTGCTGTGGGCTGTAGGGTGTAGTGAAGCTGCCTGTGGTGGCACCACCTCAGAGTGGGCAAAGAAGAGGTTGAGCTCCTCTGCCAGCGAGGCGTCACCATCATCAGCACTGAGGTTGGTCTTGTAGCTGGTTAGCTGCTGGATTCCCTGCCCCAGCTGTGTTTTAGTCTAATGTAATATTCTGATCCTAAATGTCATGTTTTCATTGGCTGTAAGCAGAAAATCATCATAATTAACAGAAATAAGGACCTAAAAACATCAGTGTGGAATTAATCTGTATGATGAGTTTAAATTTGTGCACCAAATGCTTGTTTTTAACACATCAGTTCAAATAAACAAAGACCTGAAGGTGACCTTCATGACCATGAAGATTGGACGTTAACTTCTTTGTGTGTGCAGACACCTTCACAACAACATGTCTCTCTATTTAAAATAAACAGTTGGGCTGGAACAGTTTTTCCTTTTTTCACCCTATTTAAAAACAAAATAGCCGTTGTTTAAATCCGAATTTTTTTGGCACACTTCACGTTTCCTCCCAGTAATTTCATGAATAATTCAGATTTAAAACCAATCATTGTCCTGCGATTAAAAAGAGACCAGTTATCAGCGGCAGCAGCGCCACGTTTTCCTGCTGTTAGCTCCATAATGAATGGATCCAGCTCTGAAACGTCTCCTCTGTCTATTCCTGCAGCTTCTTTGTCTTGTCACATTTGGTGATTTTTATCAAGGCACAGACAGCAGAGAGCAAAGAAGTTCGGCTGGAGATTTAAACTGATCAGAGGTCTGTTCTGAAAGAAAACGGTTTTTATGGTGAATTTAAACATCTGAGAAATGACTGTGCGCCACATTTAGCAGAACTTTACAGACCGTTACAGGTACAGCTCCAAAAATATATTCATATATTACATAGATTCATTACACACAGTCAAATGTTTTAAGCTTTTATTTTGTGTAATTGTGATGGTTCTGGCTAACAGAGAATGAAATTAAAAACCACAACAATAAAAATCACAACATTCTAATTAAGGAGGCCGTGAAAAATCTGCCCTGAACTTTGTGGACACCTCACACTGAAAGAAATAAGGAGGGATTGTTTAAACAATATGCAGAAAACAACAATTTCTGCACATTTTGCAATAAAACTGTGGATGAGTAGATTCTATGAAGAGTTTTAAATTGCATTCTTCATTATTCTTGTCGAAGATACTGTTTCATTTCTTACAGTCTCCCATCTTCTTTCAAGGGTTGCTTCAGTTCATCGAGGTTTGGACTTTGACTGGGCCATTGCAACACCTTGATTCTTTTCTGTTTCAGCCATTCTGTTGTAGAGTTGCTGCTGTGTTTGGGATCATCTTCCTGTTCTGACCCAGTTTGGACCAAGCTTCAGTTGTCTGAGAGATGGCTTCACATTTGATTTTGATTGGTCCATTTAATATCATCTTTCACAAAACATCTTAAAGCCGGTAAGAGGAGCCACGTCTGAGCTTCCTCTGGTCAATCATAAACCACATGGAGACGGTGATGTCTGGCCCAGTTATGAAAAATACAGCAGCGGTTCTGGATGACAGGAGGTGTCGTATCACGCCGACAAACTCAATGTAGCGATCTTGTTGTTGGCCCAGCAAGTGAATTCTGTATTTACCCTTCAGAAATCTTCATGCTCTTCTCATCTGAAAGGGTTTCTGAATCTTGTTTGCTGTTTTAATTTTTTGGCTGGCGGCTGCATGAACCATATGTCATAATAAATGGATGAGTTTTTGGTATTTGTAGGCCTTAAAAAGTTGAAAACAAGCTTTCTAGCTAATACTGACACATTAACAGAGACGTTCAGGAATTTGTACTTTCCCTGTTAAAGAAAATAATAACTACATCACTGCCTCGACCTGCAAAGCCAGCTTGCCACCGTACAAGTCATTCTTGCGTAGACTTTTTGCTTTCTTCCCGGTAACCTCCTCTAACTTTAACAACTTTGTGGCATTGACAGAAACATGGAGTTTTTAATTTTACCTCTGAAGTTGTAACTTTTACAAATCTTCTTAACCGTAAAGCAAAACCCACAGACAGGTTCTTCTGTGAACATCTATGCAGCAAAGCTCTGGTCAAGTTTTGTAGGTATTTTTGTAGGCATTCATACCAGTTCTAAGAAAGGCTACCTGTTCAGTCTTTTTCAAACTGTCCTGTCATGAACTTCAACCTTTAACATGAAAACTGAGGCCTGTTGAATCTGAAATGGAGCTTGCGGCTTTTTGGCAATTTGTCTGATCTTGGATGTAAATTTGCAGGAGGAAGCAAATAACACTAAAGGAATTAAATTCAGGAAAAATTCATACAAGAAGATGATTTGAAGCTACGAACTGTTCGATCTCAAAGGGAAAATAAATAAATTATGTAATTATGACAGTAAACTGTTTTAAATGGCTTCACAGGCGACTGTGGCTCAGTATGAAGCGTAGTCGTCTTGCGGGTTTGATTCCAGCTTCCTCCTGCCATATGTCGATGTGCCCCTGGGCAAGGCACTTAACCTCAAGTTGCCTACCGATCTGTGTATCGATGTGTGAGCGTTAGTGAGTGTGATTGGGTGAATGTGGCTCTAGTGTAAAGAGCTTTGAGCGGTCTGTATGACTGGAAAAGCTCTATATAAGTTCAGTCCATTTAACATTTACAAATACTCTTTAATAGAGGCAAAGATCTCTTTCTGGAGTCTGATTCCAGATAATTTCTTCAGGAATGTGGTAGCAAGACACAGGATTTACAGACTGTGTGAGGTTGGAAGGAGACCATGTTCTGATTTGTCCTGCTCTGATGTCTGAAAGGAAACATCTCAAGCTGCAGGATGAGCTGGGATGAAACATCTGATTGTGGTGCCTGTTGGCTATGAAAGGTCACATTGGAGAAATCCTGGCAGGAAAAACTGTCATGGTGGGCTTTTAAATCAAAGGTCAGTCCTTCAGAGCTGCTCTGATGTGGCTCCTCTTCCTGCCAGTGATGCTCAGCAGCAGGAGTTTAAAAACTCTCTCTTCATTTGTACAGGTCCTTCTCAAAATATTAGCATATTGTGATAAAGTTCATTATTTTCCATAATGTCATGATGAAAATTTAACATTCATATATTTTAGATTCATTGCACACTAACTGAAATATTTCAGGTCTTTTATTGTCTTAATATGGATGATTTTGGCATACAGCTCATGAAAACCCAAAATTCCTATCTCACAAAATTAGCATATCATTAAAAGGGTCTCTAAACGAGCTATGAACCTAATCATCTGAATCAACAAGTTAACTCTAAACACCTGCAAAAGATTCCTGAGGCCTTTAAAACTCCCAGCCTGGTTCATCACTCAAAACCCCAATCATGGGTAAGACTGCCGACCTGACTGCTGTCCAGAAGACCACTATTGACACCCTCAAGCAAGAGGGTAAGACACAGAAAGACATTTCTGAACAAATAGGCTGTTCCCAGAGTGCTGTATCAAGGCACCTCAGTGGGAAGTCTGTGGGAAGGAAAAAGTGTGGCAGAAAACGCTGCACAACGAGAAGAGGTGACCGGACCCTGAGGAAGATTGTGGAGAAGGGCCGATTCCAGACCTTGGGGGACATGCGGAAGCAGTGGACTGAGTCTGGAGTAGAAACATCCAGAGCCACCGTGTACAGGCGTGTGCAGGAAATGGGCTACAGGTGCCGCATTCCCCAGGTCAAGCCACTTTTGAACCAGAAACAGCGGCAGAAGCACCTGACCTGGGCTACAGAGAAGCAGCACTGGACTGTTGCTCAGTGGTCCAAAGTACTTTTTTCGGATGAAAGCAAATTCTGCATGTCATTCGGAAATCAAGGTGCCAGAGTCTGGAGGAAGACTGGGGAGAAGGAAATGCCAAAATGCCAGAAGTCCAGTGTCAAGTACCCACAGTCAGTGATGGTCTGGGGTGCCGTGTCAGCTGCTGGTGTTGGTCCACTGTGTTTTATCAAGGGCAGGGTCAATGCAGCTAGCTATCAGGAGATTTTGGAGCACTTCATGCTTCCATCTGCTGAAAAGCTTTATGGAGATGAAGATTTCATTTTTCAGCACGACCTGGCACCTGCTCACAGTGCCAAAACCACTGGTAAATGGTTTACTGACCATGGTATCACTGTGCTCAATTGGCCTGCCAACTCTCCTGACCTGAACCCCATAGAGAATCTGTGGGATATTGTGAAGAGAACGTTGAGAGACTCAAGACCCAACACTCTGGATGAGCTAAAGGCCGCTATCGAAGCATCCTGGGCCTCCATAAGACCTCAGCAGTGCCACAGGCTGATTGCCTCCATGCCACGCCGCATTGAAGCAGTCATTTCTGCCAAAGGATTCCCGACCAAGTATTGAGTGCATAACTGTACATGATTATTTGAAGGTTGACGTTTTTTGTATTAAAAACACTTTTCTTTTATTGGTCGGATGAAATATGCTAATTTTGTGAGATAGGAATTTTGGGTTTTCATGAGCTGTATGCCAAAATCATCCATATTAAGACAATAAAAGACCTGAAATATTTCAGTTAGTGTGCAATGAATCTAAAATATATGAATGTTACATTTTCATCATGACATTATGGAAAATAATTAACTTTATCACAATATGCTATTATTTTGAGAAGGACCTGTATTTACCTTTCAGGAACATGTCTCCCATCGCTCACCGCAGACTGGCTTCGCTGCCCGTCACACTCCGGCTGCTCCTCGCCTGTGCCTTGAATACTAATGCACCGGCTGGCCGGGGGGTGCGCAGTCATCATGGCCGACAAACCCAGACACAAAGAGCACAAAGGAAATCTAATCCACTACATTTATTTAACCTAAACAACACGGTGTCATCGGTTTTTAAATGATCTCAGCCGACCATGTTGGATCATTTCTGACATTTCTAATTCATTCGTTCAGTCCAGGAAAAGTGCAGAGAAAATGCAGACGGGCCCAACAATCCAAGCAGAAAATGTTCTGACCGTGCAACATTAAACATCCACATTAAATAAATCCTCAAATGAAGTAATATGACAAATAGAAATACATTTGTATGAGAAAATGATTAAACCTTTTGGATTTAAAAGATAGTCACCTAAAATATGTAAAAGCTGAAGCTAAATTATATTTTTAGAAGTTATATTTATTTACATAAATAATGTATTTATTATTTTTAGTTGTTTGTGTTTTATCAGCTCTTTAAAGAAAAGTTTTAAAAATAAAACAGAATTACTTTTATGTCTTTCAGTAAATTAATACCATTATATAGATATCAAAATATTTATTTACAGACAAACTAACATTTTATACATTATCATATGTATTAATGTATTGATAAATTAATACATTCACTTGAATAAATATGTTGTCATATTAAAGAATAATTAAATTATATAAATATCTGTTTTAGACATAATATATTTCTTTACTTTTACACATTTAAGACAATGTTTGTTCTATATTAACAAAAAGTCTTTATATTAATATTTTTAATTAATTAAAAGCAATAAGTAAATTAATAACTACCTGTATTTTGCATGATCAAATGTATTCGTATATTTAATATTCATTTAAGTATGTAAATAAACATGATTTATGGAAATATATATTCATATTCATATTTTATGTTTTAAACTTTTGATAATTGCTCTGACTCAAGATACAGTCATGTCAATCTAAAAATATAATGTTTAATTTGTAAATATGCTTTATTAACATTTATTTTATAGGAATTATTAGTGGTGCAAATCATTTTTGAAAACTTAGAATTTTTTAGTCCTTCACAGTGAGATTATTTTCCTGCAGTAAAAGACGAGTTTATTCTAAGGATTTTCGCTAATCTTCATCAGAGGGTGCCAAGTGTTTTGGAGGGTGCTGTAACTATGTGTGAAATACCACGACACCTCTAAATATAACCTAATCAGATAAAAACATGTAGATGATCCAATGATGAAATGTGGGAGGAATGCTGCAGAATGAATGAGATTATCCACTTAAATTGCAATGAATGAATTGTCAGATGGAAAGCGTTGTGATAAGCAGGATGCCAAAGAAGGACTGAACCCGTTCTCCTCCTGTTCCTGTGTGTCTCGTTGTTTGAAGAGAAGCTCTAGGGAGGTTTCATCAGTTCACTGCTACATGTCTGCAGATCCAAGGCTGGTAAATTACAAATGATCTTCATAAAGCATGTTTGGTTAAAGTGGATACATTTAGATACGACTTACAAACAACGAGGCATGGCAGTGAAACAAAATACCATAAAATCTAAAAATGAGACAAAACAGAACATCAATCTGATGACAAATCAATTAAGCAGCAAGTTGAATATTTCTTATAAGGTAGAAAAGTCGTAGATTCAGTCCTGGTCATTTTGTTAAATGTTTCCCTGCTTCCAAGGACTTGATTTGAATTCATGGTCAGTAACAGACTTCTGCTGAATGTGGTGAATTGCACAAGAGATAGTTCATTTATTTCAATCTGCAGCAGCGACACATCTGAAACATGCGGGAGAGTTGCAGGAATTGAACAAACAGACGCCCAACCAAGCAATGAAAGCTGGAATAAAGTTAATTCGAACATGATTGTTACAGAAATAGATGAACATTTTAGCAGAGATACAAACATTTTGCAGTGTAACACTGTTGTTAATTAATTGCAGAGATTTATTTGTTTAGAAAGTTTACATTATTACAGAGGAATATTTTGATTGTGTTTTTCTCACTAAATTTAAATCTTCTGAAATCACTCTATTAATCTAATTAACCCACTGATGACTGAAAGAATGAGGCAGATGTGCTGAAAGTGTTCACTTGTCAAGCCTGCAACCTCTATAGAAAAGCATGCAGCAATCGTTGCGTTGCAACAAAAAAAGGTCTGCAAAAAAAAGCTTGAAGCTATCACTGCTTTGCCTCAAGGCTTCTTCACATGCAGTAAAACTGCTGCTGAGAATATTGCAGCTGAAATAGCAGGTAAAAGAACTTCAAGATGGCAGGTTGATCTGCAGAGGCGAAGCTTCAGGTTGTCTAGAATTGGTAAGCTAACTCCAGGATAGTGTCTTGGGTGGATGTGGGCTGATCTGCACTTGCAGTGACACAAAGACCTTTGGACAAGAGGTTTGGTCAGGAAGATCAGCAAAGAAGGCACTTCTGTTCAAGCACTGACTGAAATTCTGCAGAATGGACAAAAATGGAGAAGAGATGATGGTGCAAAGTTACTCCAAATGATTGGCCTTCCTCCTAATTCTGCTCAGGAACGTTGCCATGAGTGGGACCACGGCGTCCTTTAAGAGCAGCTTCATCCAATGATCCAGGATGAGTTGGTTGATGATCTGTAGACCAAAATAAATAGCTGTAACTTTCTAAAAAATGTGCTTAGAATTCACATATGCATGAGTTTATGAGGTAAAAACAGTCAGGAATGAGATATTAGCAAACCTAAATGCTTCACCTGAAAACACAGACCTATTTTTATTTAAACAGGTCCTCAAATTCCCTGCAGAGTCTCACTGCTGAGCCTCTGATGTCCGGATGAAATGGAAACTATACAACACATCTAATCAGTTCACCAATTACAGTCAGCGATTGGTTCGCTTTCGCTGACATCACTGTTTCCTTGCTGAGCGCCAAGGCCCACAGAAAGAGGAAGAGGAGGATAAATGAAGCTGTCACCCACATGGCACAATTAATAAAGGCTTAGTGGACCAGCACAGCAGACTGATAACTGGTGAACAGAACTGGGTGGAATCAGAAAGCCCCAAGACGATACTGGTCATTCATGCTAAGAAGATCTTGTGTACAAATATCATCCCACACCATATTTCTGAGGGTTTTATTTCCATTTACTCCCCAAGAGTCCTGATTCAACACTAACTTCGTTATTCTTTTTATACAACTCTTGATCAACAGTTCTTCATGTTTTCCGAAGGTATTTCGGAGATTTTTTTGCAGCTTGGCTGCGTTTTCCTGCAGTTTAAATACGGTATTTGATCATTTTCAGTCTCTAATTTCTGACCCATTCATTGTTCAGGCTTAAAGCTTAGGATGAATGAATTCTGTGTTGTAACAGAAAACCTTGCAAAGACTCAGTTTTTAATTGAAACTTTAGGCGCTTTGTAACCAGAAATGCAAAAGATAACACAGTTTGATCCGTCCAAGGATAGTAAAGCTCTCAGGTCATGGGTCACATCTTGGTTGAGGAAAAAGTACTCCCCACTTTTAAACCATTTACTGAAACATTGAAATACATGGTTGAAATGTTGATTAGTTCCCTCATATTACAAAGAATTGAAAAATGTGAATTTAGGCCTTGCTGATTTGTGTTCATTGCATGAAAGAAATCATGCAATGAACAAGATTTTGTAGAATATTGCAGCTGAATAAATGAGAACTGGAAATCTGATGAGAGGGAGGAATGTACTGGAAACCTAACAAGGCTTCAATAATAGATTTCATAACCAGTTGTTTCTGAGCATTTATTCAGATTTTTGTAGAGTGAAGTTTACGTCTTCTTCACGTGATTTCTCTGATAAAACTACATACGCCTTATCATGTTATCAGTATTACTATAATTATAGGGGCCTTGGGAACATTTTAGGGAGGCTTCGGTTCCCTGAAATTAACCCATCCATCATCATCATCATCATCCATCATCCATCCATCATCCATCCATCCATCCATCCACTCATCCATCATCATCCATCCATCCATCATCCATCCATCCATCCATCCACTCATCCATCATCATCATCATCCATCCATCCATCATCCATCCATCCATCCATCCACTCATCCATCATCATCATCATCCATCCATCCATCATCCATCCATCCATCCATCCACTCATCCATCATCATCATCATCCATCCATCCATCATCCATCCATCCATCCATCCACTCATCCATCATCATCATCATCCATCCATCCATCATCCATCCATCCATCCACTCATCCATCATCATCATCATCCATCCATCCATCATCCATCCATCCATCCATCCATCATCCATCCATCCATCCATCCACTCATCCATCATCATCATCATCCATCCATCCATCATCCATCCATCCATCCATCCACTCATCCATCATCATCATCATCCATCCATCCATCATCCATCCATCCATCCATCCACTCATCCATCATCATCATCATCCATCCATCCATCCATCCACTCATCCATCATCATCATCCATCCATCCATCATCCATCCATCCACTCATCCATCATCATCATCATCCATCCATCCATCATCCATCCATCCATCCATCCACTCATCCATCATCATCATCATCCATCCATCCATCATCCATCCATCCATCCATCCACTCATCCATCATCATCATCATCCATCCATCCACTCATCCATCATCATCATCATCCATCCATCCATCATCCATCCATCCATCCATCCACTCATCCATCATCATCATCATCCATCCATCCATCATCCATCCATCCATCCATCCACTCATCCATCATCATCATCATCCATCCATCCATCATCCATCATCATCATCATCCATCCATCCACTCATCCATCATCATCATCATCCATCCATAGAATAAGGCAACTAAAGTGCTGTACTGTTTCTTTGGAGTCATGTAACTGTGGTTTTTAGCAGCCTGGCAACATACCTGTGTAAGGATTATGATTATTGATTAATTAATATTCATCAAGAATTATAATTGAAAATCATAATTTGAAAAATATTAATTTCTTAACCAAAAATCATGACTTACGAATAGAAATCAGAGAGATCCTCTGGTGTTGTGATTATGGGCTCAAAGCTCTTTAATAATTACAAATTATTAACCAAAACCAACAACTGTCACTGTTTATTCAACCGCTCCACCAAAGGTGGAGGAACTTCAACCTTGTTTTGACAGATAAATCTCTCTTGCACGAAATAAACACAAACGCTTCTCTTAATTATATATATGAAGATTTATTGAAGCCAAATAATCCTGATATACCATTATTCTGGTCCAAAAACCTTCACCTAACTAACAAGCACTATTCTACACAAAGGGAATAAAAATGACTACCTAACAATAATAATAAAAGAATAATATATGCGCATTTAATTTGGGTTAAATGGGAAGAAAAGTCCTCCTGGTGTTCTGATGTCTCGATCAGCGATCAGCTGATAAAACAGTGGGGCCACGCCCCTTTAGCCACTATCAGCTGATCGCTCCAAATCTTGAACAAAGGGTCATAAACTCTGAGGCGGGAATAAAACTGGAACAAAGGGTGGTCGGTGAGGCCCAGACCGCAGTTGCTTTGAATAAAAAACTTTTAAAAGTCCAACTTCTAACTTCTGGCTGATTTGAGATCAGCGGGACAAACATGAACCACGCAGCAGCAAATCAAAACACAGCTCAGCATAAAATACTTCCATCAGTATTGCAACAAGTTAATACCTGAGATTAACTACAGGTGATCCTACATCACCTTAACTGCCTCATCCTGCCCAGACCTCTCAATGCACCTATCTGATTTACTATGAAAGGAACGAAATTACTTTGACGTTGATTTCTTCTCTCCACCAATTGAGGATGGATCAAGTCTGAAGAAAAATGGAGGGGTGATCACACGTCCGTGACCGAATTAAACGGTAATTTCTCATCCATCCAGGAGGGGAAAAGATGAACCTTTAGTCGACTGCATTACACAAGGAGGAAACTCTTCTCCTTGGACATAGAACCTCTGTGGGTTTCCACCTGCGCCGAGTGTCGGCGTGGTCTTCAATCAGGGAATAAATCCTCTGATCTTCTCAGATCAGACAGATTTACAGCTTTCAAGCTCTTCCAGGAATGGTGTTGTGGAGCAAAAGTTCGCCTGAGAGCTTTTGTCTCTCCAGATATGCGCCTCTTATGAGCTGTCCTGTGAGACAGGCGGGAAATGGCAACGAAACTCTGCATCTCAGCCGGTTTATGTTCCCAGTGACGTCAGAGCTGCGTGTGTCAAAATGTGCGACCAAAATGGATGACCCCAACACCTGAAACTAAGGTACTCTTCAGCTTTGTCAGTTTTGTAAATAATTGTTTTAATTAATTTATTCAGTCAAGGAAATAGCAAAAAGGTTTCAACTGTGTCTTTCATATATGACAAGATGGCGCACATAAGAGTCATGTTGATTTGTTTAGATGCTAAAAATTCTCCCCTGAAGGGTTCCTTGGTCTGGACAGCTGATGCTCCAAACTGAGCTCACTCTGACTGCTCAGAACCACTTCCCACAATAATACTTTACAGGCAACCAATATTGCCTTAAAGGGGAAGAGGGCAAAATTAACTATATTAAGTAATAGTGGTAGATACATCATGAGTGACAGTAATATAACACCGTAGGCACAGCAAGTGGTCCTACATGAGAAAACTGCATTGCATCATTTATATATGTTACAACTCATGAAATATCATTTTTTTTCTGGTCTTTATGACGTATTCCTGCTGTGGGGAGATTTAATTTTGTGTTGCTGAACCAACAGAGGAGCTTCTTATGGCTTTCTCTCCCACGCTACACATGTTTGGCTTACTGTAGTCTCCCTGTAATGATATCTGCCTGAAGAACCACTCTAATGTGGAGTAAATCATTACAATGTGCAGAGAAAAGCAAAAATCTTCAGAAGGTAACTTGCAAAACATATGTGCAGCTTGTGTTGTTGTCAGTTTGTGTGAACGGGATTAATGATTTGATTCGCAGTTCAGATGATGCATTTGAAGGGTTTGAAGTTTACTTTTATGCCGTATTAAACTAGATAGATCAATTCATATGGGGTCCCCCAGGGTTCAATGTCAACTCTACTTGGAAGGACAATAAACAAATTAAGCTCATACCACAGTTATGAATAATAATGGCATTCAATTAAACTGTTGTAGCTACAAATTAATGTTTGTACATACATTTCTAATTTATTTAGAATTCAAAGGATTGCAGGAGTTGTGCCTTCTAAAAGTATGATTTCATGATCCAGTAGGGAACTTCATCTGGTGCTCATCTCCCTAACAGATGATCTCTGTTCAGATAGAATAGAATAGAATAGAATAGATTAGAATAGAACAGAACAGAATGGGCTACCATACACCACAGTGTCAGGGTCTGTGTGTTTGTGTTTGCCTGCTATTTACTCTGCTTGGTCACTAGATGATGTTGGAGATCACAGGTACAGAGGTGAAAGGTGTTTTGCATTGGCTAATTATCTGGAGGTGTATTCAGACTGGAAGCTGCCTGAGTATTAACCACCAGTGGTTGTTTTGCCTTCTCTATTGGGGCCCAAGTTATGGGAAGCTCTACCCTTTCACATTCAACAGGCCCCTTCACTGTCCATGTTTGAAAACTTACTTTTACTCACTGGCCTTCAACCCAACTGAGATTTAATTTTACTTAATTTTGAACTGGTATTGTTTTGATCTATCTTTGCATTGTTTTATTGTTTTTTATACCACGTTTCTTACATTATTATTGTGTACTTAGTTTTCCTATTTTATCCCTTATTGTTACTTTATTGTTTTTGATGTCCAGCACTTTGTTTCAGCTGTGGCTGCTGTTGAAGCGCTTTATGAATCAAGTTGATGATGATGAAGATAAAATTAATATAATGAAAAGAAATCAAACTAAAATGTATTCTTTCATCTCCAACTGGAGGATTTTATTTTTGAAAAACAACATAAACAAATGTGCAAAAAACAACCATCAATAAAAACTATATAAACAAACTTGGTGACCAGAGGAATTTCTTGTCAGCTGAAAATGTTCTTTGAGCATTCGAATTGGAATTATTGATTATGTTCCGGATGGTGCTTGCACTAAAAAACAGCTTTAGCAGGCTCAGTGGTGACCATGATTTTGTGGTGTCAAGTCTAGGTCCTGGAGGATGCCTCTAGGTAAATGTAGCTTGTGCCTCAATGTCAGGCTCACCTGGAGAGTGCCACTTGGTCTTGTTGTCATCGCCCGGTTTAGAGGTAGACTGACTCTATTTTCTTGGGACAGAAGCTACCTTGTGTTTCATGGGGCTTGAGGCACATCATCATCTTGTGCACTGTCAGAAACAGAAAGATATATGCTGAAGACTAAATTTATCTAAATGACTTGCTAAAAATGAAGTTGCATTCGACACTGACTTATAATAAGCTTATGAATACAATGGTAGCACTAATGACGCTTCGTGTTTATTGTGAAACCATAACAGTTTGCAGAATAAACTTCTCACCTTGAAGAAGAGGATAAAGCCTCAACCCAAGTAGTGGAGTCCTTTCAGTGCCAGATGGTCCTGCATCCTCCTGGCTGTACAGATATAGATAATTGATTTCCTTCTGTTCACAAAAAATAATAATAAAAAAAAACATACAAAAGCAATGATATAATGCTGTAACAGTAAAGTGGTATTGGTGAAGTGTCAATGATATAACAGCTAAATGACAGCCCTTCAACCAGTTCCACAAACAGGCCTTGTAGTCGGGGGCTAATATAATCGGTTGAATCAACGACAAATAAAAATACTCATGATCGGGCGCTGGTGGTGTAGGGGTTAAAGTTAAAGTTTGTATATAGAGGCTCCAAGCAGCTGTCCTGGGTTCGAGTCCCGGACCCGGTGACATTTGCTGAATGTCTCCCCCTCTCTTTGCCCCTCCTTCCTGTCTGCCTACTGTCAAAATAAAGGCCTCTAGTGCTGAAAAAGTTCTTAAAAAAAATAAATACTCATGATCCAAACACCAGTTAATACAAACTTAAAAAACTGTGAATCATTGTTGAAATAGTTGACATGTAATGTAAACTTGCTGGAAATAAAAAGTAACACTATAACTTACTAGTGAACTGGGTAACAAAGAAGATGTTTCTCATCTTCATCCACTTCAAAATCCACGCTGCTGTCTGGAGAATTTTCTACTTTGAGGTCACTGCCCTGTAAAATTGGATCCAAGGCTTCCAAATTGTTCGTTTTACTCTTCTGCGAGATAATGTTTCAAATTCGTGGAAAAACACAAAACAACAAGCAAGCTATGTGTGTAGCAGTGTGTAAAACAAGCTGTGTGTAAAGCGAACGTTTTGCAGAGCAGCTCGATGTGCACATCATTGTCCTCTTAGAAATAATGTGGACTGGATGCATAATACATTATCTTGGCTTACAGTGGAAAACAGATTTACACCTTCATTGATGAAACTGTCTAGAGACATTGTTAGAGTAACATTTCCAAACGTTCAGTTTACTGAGTTATCTTTTAGTTGTGAGGAACATAGTATGAAACCAGACATGCCATATAGGGCAGGCTCACACTTCCAAGTGTAAAGACAAATAACGGAAGAAATGCTGTGATGTATGGGGCAATGTTTGGCTGGAATGATTTACCAAATGACATTATCAATGCCTATGGCCATGAACTTTGGGTCATGACCGAAAGAACGAGATCCCGGATACAAGCGGCTGAAATGAGCTTCCTCCGTAGGGTGGCCGGGCACTCCCTTAGAGATAGGGTGAGGAGCTCGGCCATCCGGGAGGGGCTCGAAGTAAAGCCGCTGCTCCTCCACATCAAGAGGAGCCAGTTGAGGTGGCTCGGGCATCTATACCGGATGCCTCCTGGACGCCTTCCTCGGGAGGTGTTCCAGGCACGTCCCACCGGGAGGAGGCCCAGGGTACGGCCCAGGACACGCTGGAGGGACTATGTCTCTCGGCTGGCCTGGGAACGCCTTGGGCTCCCCCTGGAGGAACTGGAGGAGGTGTCTGGGGAGAGGGACGTCTGGGTGTCTCTGCTGAGTCTGCTGCCCCTGCGACCCGGTCCCGGATAAAGCGGAATGCAACGAGAATGAGTACGAGTACATTATCAATGCCACCAGTAAATAGCAGTTTAAAGTCCTTTTGAAAAGCTATCTTCTCAGAAACTAACGTTTGGGTCTAATGACTCGTACTCGTACTCGTCGTCTTCGCGGGGGCAGCAGACTCAGCAGAGACACCCAGACGTCCCTCTCTCCAGACAACGTCCTCCAGCTCCTCCGGGGAGAGCCCAAGGCGTTCCCAGGCCAGCCGAGAGACATAGTCCCTCCAGCGTCTCCTGGGCCTCCTCTCGGTGGGACGTGCCTGGAACACCTCCCGAGGAAGGCGTCCAGAAGGCATCCGGTATAGATGCCCGAGCCACCTCAACTGGCTCCTCTCGATGTGGAGGAGCAGCAGCTCTACTCCGAGCACCTCCCGGATGGCCGAGCTCCTCACCCTATCTCTAAGGGAGTGCCCGGCCACCCTACGGAGGAAGCTCATTTCAGCCGCTTGTATCCGGGATCTTGTTCTTTCGGTCATGACCCAAAGTTCATGGCCATAGTTGAGGGTAGGAACGTAGACTGACCGGTAAATCGAGAACTTTGCTTTTCGGCTCAGGTCTCTCTTCACCATAACGGACCGGCACAGTGCCCCCATTATTGCGGCAGCCGCACCGATCCGTCTGTCGATCTCCCGCTCCATTCTTCCCTCACTCGTGAACAAGACCCCGAGATACTTAAACTCCTCCACTTGAGGCAGGAACTCCCCTCCAACCTGAAGAGGACAAGCCACCCTTTTCCGGTCGAGTACCATGGCCTCGGACGTGGAAGAGCTGATCTTCATCCCAGCCACTTCACACTCGGCTGCAAACCGCCACAGCGCATGCTGTAGGTCTTGGCTAGAAGGGGCCAGCAGGACCACGTCATTTGCAAAAAGAAGAGACGAAATCCACTGGTCCCCAAACCAGACCCCCTTGGCTGCGCCTAGAAAAGTTATGAAGAGGACCGTTGACAAAGGGCAGCCCTGCCGGAGTCCAACATGCACCGGGAACAGGTCCGACTTAGTGCCGGCAATGCGGACCAAACTCCTGCTCCGCTTGTACAGAGACCGGATGGCCCCTAGTAAAGGGCCCCCGATTCCATACTCCTGGAGCACCCCCCACAGGGCATCATGAGGGACACAGTCGAATGCTTTCTCCAGGTCCACAAAACACATGTGGACCGGTTGGGCAAACTCCCATGAACCCTCGAGCGCCCTGTAGAGGGTATAGAGCTGGTCCATTGTTCCACGGCTGGGACGAAAACCACACTGCTCCTCCTGAAGCCGAGGTTCGACTATCGGTCGGACTGTCCTCTCCAATACCCTGGTGTAGGCCTTACCAGGGAGGCTGAGGAGTGTGATCCCCCTGTAGTTGGAACACACCCTCCAGTCACCCTTCTTATGAAGGGGGACCATCACCCCAGTCTGCCAGTCCAGAGGCACTGTCCCCGACCGCCACGCAATGTTAAAGAGGCGTGTCAACCATGACAGCCCTACAACATCCAGAGACTTGAGGTACTCAGGGCGGATCTCATCCACCCCTGAAGCCTTGTCACCGCGGAGCTTTTTAACCACCTCGGTGACTTCAGCCTGGGTGATGAAAGAATCCAACCCCGAGTCCCCAGTCTCTGTTTCCACCACGGAATGTGTGATGGCAGGATTGAGGAGATCCTCGAAGTACTCCTTCCACCGCCCGATAATGTCCCCAGTTGAGGTCAGCAGCTCCCCACCCCCACTGTAAACAGTGTTGGCGAAGCACTTCTTCCCCCTCCTGAGGCGCCGGACGGTTTGCCAGAATCGCTTCGAGGCCAACCGGTAGTCCTTCTCCATGGCCTCACCGAACTCCTCCCAGGCCCGAGTTTTTGCCTCTGCCACGCCCGGGCCGCAGCACGCTTGGCCTCACGGTACCCGTCAGCCGCCTCAGGAGTCCCACAAGCCAACCACAGCCGATAGGACTCCTTCTTCAGCTTGACAGCATTCCTTACTGCCGGTGTCCACCACCGGGTTCTGGGATTGCCGCCACAACTGGCACCGCAGACCTTACGGCGGCAGCTACGGGCAGAAGCATCGACAATAGATGCGGAGAACATGGTCCACTCGGACTCTATGTCTCCAACATCCCCAGGGATCTGGTCGAAGCTCTCCTGGAGGTGGGAGTTGAATACATCCCTGGCCGAGGGCTCCGCCAGGCGTTCCCAGCAGACCCTCACTATGCGCTTGGGCCTGCCAAGTCCATCCGGCTTTCTCCTCCTCCAGCGGATCCAACTCACCACCAGGTGGTGATCAGTGGACAGCTCAGCCCCTCTCTTCACCCGAGTGTCCAAAACATGCGGCCGAAGGTCTGATGATACGACAACAAAGTCGATCATCGACCTCCTGCCTAGGGTGTCCTGGTGCCAAGTCCACTGATGGACACCCTTATGTTTGAACATGGTGTTCATTATGGACAATCCGTGACTAGCACAGAAGTCCAATAACAAAACACCACTCGGATTCAGATCGAGGAGGCCATTCCTCCCGATCACGCCTCTCCAGGTGTCACTGTCGTTCCCCACGTGGGCGTTGAAGTCCCCCAGCAGAATAATGGAGGCCCCGGGAGGGGCACTATCCAGCACCCCCGACAGGGACGCCAAGAAGGCCGGGTACTCTGCACTACCACTCGGCCCGTAGGCTGAAATGATAGTCAGAGACCTCTCCCCAACCCGAAGGCACAGGGTGCGACCCTCTCATCCACTGGGGTAAACCCCAACACGAGACGGCTGAGCTGGGGGGCAACAAGCAAACCCACACCAGCCCGCCGCCTCTCCCCGTGGGCCACTCCAGAGTAGAAGAGAGTCCAACCCCTCTCAAAGAGATGGGTTCCAGAGCCCACGCTGTGCGTGGAGGCGAGCCCGACTATTTCTAGTCGATATCTCTCGACCTCCCGCACCAGCTCAGGCTCCTTCCCCCCCAGCGAGGTGACATTCCACGTCCATAGAGTCAGCCTAAGCATCCGGGGATCGGGCCGCTGAGGTCTCCACCTTCGTCCGCATTGAAATTATAACCTCCTTGAGCTATGGTATTCTAGATTTTTGAATATTTTGTGTAATTGTAGGTGTGTATACATGCATATGTGTAGGTTGGGTTGGGGAGGATGGGGTTTTTTATTATTTCTTTTTGTTAAAATTAAGTCAATTTTTGTAGTATTGTGAAAGTTGGTGATGAAATTGTTTTTGAGAGTGCTATGTTTGATTGACTCAGGAAGAGTAGCTGTACTTGTTACAGCTAATGGAGATCTCAATAAATACAAATACTCTCAGATTTATAACCTCGGTTCCACATGGGAATTACGTGACCAGAAAACGTCATAGGAAGACGTGCAGTATGTCCCGTCAAAGGACATATTGAAAGATTCCCTACTTTCCATTGGCACCAAAGAACATAGACATCAATACGTAGATGCCCTGTTGAACGTTAAACGGCATTCCTGTATCACCGCCATTTTTTGTGGAGTCAAGTTGGAGAGCCAAAATGCGTCTTACGTGTGCAGCATGAAATTGGTCAAACTGTTTAGGTGTCCAAACCAAATCATGGACAGCTGCGTTTTTTGTAAGAGTTCTCATAAAAATTCTGACTTGTAATTTCAAAATAAAAAAAAAATCTCTCAGCCTGGCCCAGATTCTCCGTCGTACCTAACATAAGTGTGTGTGTGAATTAATAAGGTGAGGCATGAACGTAAATTTCTATTAAAATGTGTTTTATGAAATAAAGTCCCCTTATTTGTCTGTTGTGCTGATGTTGGACCTTACTTCTGCCTTCGATACTGTTGACCATCAAATCTTGCTCGATAGGCTGAGACATTGGGTGGGTGTATCTGGTTCTGCTTTAGAGTGGTTCACTTCATATCTATATGAACGATGCTTCTGTGTGTCCTCTCCAGCCTCCCTTTCTTGTGGTGTCCCCCAAGGGTCTGTCCTAGGGCCCTTGTTATTTTTATTGTATTTGCTTCCTTTACAGCATATCCTGAGCACTTTTGAGGGCATTTCTTATCACTGTTATGCCGACGACATTCAGCTGTATATTTCCTTTAAGCCTGAACATGTCTTTAAGTTACAGTTGCTGATTGTATGTTTTGAATCTATCAAAAGTTGGATGGCTGATAACTTTCTCCAACTTAATGATGAAAAAACTGAAGTCCTTGTTTGTGCCCCTGATAGATTTATACCCAGGATAATGGAAGCTCTTGGTCCTCTTGGCAAATTTGCTAAATCTTCCATCAGGAACCTTGGTGTAACCTTTGACTCTGCTTTCTCCTTAGATACCCACATCAAATCTCTGGTTCACTCTTGTTTTTATCATTTACGTAACCTTGCTAAGTTAAGTCCCATTGTGTCACGTTCTGAACTTGAGATTACTATCCATGCATTCATTTCCTCACGTTTGGATTACTGTAATGCTTTATTTACCTGTCTTAGCAAAAACTCCCTGGAACGTCTCCAGGTTGTTGAGAATGCTGCTGCTAGACTTCTGACAAAATCTTCTAAGTATTCCCACTCCACACCGTTACTCATCCAGCTGCACTGGCTCCCCATTAAATTCAGAGCTCAGTTTAAGATTCTGGTCCTGACTTATAGAGATCTTCATGGTCAAGCCCCAACTTATATCAGTTAACTCTTATATCCGTACAATCCCCCCAGGTCTCTGAGGTCATGTGATAAAGTCCTACTGGCTGTACATCACACAAGGCTGAAAACTAAGGGTGATAGAGCTTTTGCAACAGTAGCTCCCCGTCTCTGGAACTCTATCCCCTTGTGTATAAGGACTGCGGACTCGGTGGTGTCTTTTAAAAAAACAGCTAAAACTCATCTTTTTTAGGCTTGTGTTTGGTTAGTTTATTTTTGATTTTATCTTATCTTCTTTTATTTTACATATATACATATATTATTACAGTTGTAATTTGTTTTAGTGTTGTGAAGCACTTTGTGATCTGTGTCTTGAGAGGTGCTATATAAATAAAATTTTACTTACTTACTTACTTACTTATTTGTATTAGTTCACATCGCAGCCTTGTCTCCAGCAATATGGCGGACATACGGTTACGTCTCAGCAGTGGGCCGACCCAGTCAAAGAGTCGTCTACTTATTAATGTCTATGCCAAAAAAGACGGGGTGGTGAAAAAGCATATGTGTCTCCTGTAGCATTTTACGTGTAGACTCAAATATGGCTGAAGGACCCCTAAGCATCATATTGTGTGTTTAAATTGCTGTAAGAGTGCCTTAGTTTAGAGTGTTAACTTTTAGGTCTTTGCGCGGACACACCCCCCCTTAGTTGCTCCTCAGACCAGATTTTTAAACTCCGTATTAAATGAATCCTATTAAGCAGTCGCACCTCAGCTGAGGAATCAACACCCACAGTTTTTACCTGGCAGTCTTAATGACTTAAATCCAGCTTAAGACTTCTCCAGGTTCAGAATTTAACATTCGATTGTGTGATATATGACATTTCCTTACTTTTGACGACTGCTTGAAAATAATCCTCAGGCACTCTATTGATTGTAGGCACTACTTGTGCGAATGAGTCCTAATTTAAGTACGGCGCCAGGATTGTTCCTGAAGATGTTGAACCACCTGATTCAGATTCTTTTATCCGCGCCAGACAGACCAAACACTAATGCATGAGTTCTGGGTCTTTAATGCTTGTAAGAGGAACTAAGCATGAAAGATGAGAGGCTGCAGATGAGTGGTAGAACAAACACTGCGTTTCCAGATAAGCAGACAACCACAGTTAGTAGAGCTGTGATAAAATCTCAGTCTGCCATCTTCTTCTGTAAAGTACCTCACCACAGAGCCTGTAATTACAGGACTTTTGACAATTAATTACTTTTCTTTCATTTTATTTCCTGATTAATGAGAAAAGTTTCCATTCAAACACTCATTTTCAGAAAGGTTTTGTTTCCCCAGAACTCTTGAGGATCATTGCGAGACCTTTGTGTTCTTTTGGATCAGCAGGGGTTCTGGCCCTGGAACTCTCCCATGGAAGCCATTTTTGCCCAGTCTCTGTGTCCTATTGTTGAATTGTGAACTTTGACCTTAACTGAGACAGTAAGACCTGCAATGTGTGAGATGTTGTTCTGGGTTAGTTTGGGACCTCCTGGATGAGTTGTCGTTTCAGGTTTTGAGTAATTTTGGTAGGTCGGCCACTCCTGTGAAGGTTCACTACTGTTTTGGCGATACATACGTGCAAATCCACACCTCAGGCAGAGGCAGCAGGTGCTCAGCTGCGATGTAGTGAAAGATATCCAGATAAAAAAAAGGGCTCTCATACTGCAGGACTCAAATGCTGGCTCACCATGGTACTCTGTGGTCCAAAAGCCTTAGAAATGGATTTATAACTCTTTCCAGACTGACAGATGCCAGTAACTTTGTTTTTTAGATCAGGGTGATGTGTTGTTGTTTAAAATCTTCTAGCCTACTTCGTGTTGTCATATGGGTTTTATTCAAAATATTTCTTGATTCTACAAGTCTGGCAGTAATCAGGCCTGGGTGTGACTAGTGAAACAAGGAAGGCAATTATATTTCACATAAGGCTAAGCTGGTTTTCTCTTAATAAATGAGACCATTATCAGAAAACAACATTATGTATTTACTCATCTGTGATGTTGAAATTAATTTGATGAAAATGTGATAAAATAGCAACATTGGAAGAAATATACCAGGGGTTAAAAACATTTTCACAGCAATTACAGCTTACAGTTTTTATGTTGAGTATTCTTTAAAAGCTGGTTTAACCCAGAATTACCTTGTAAAATTACTGCTGTGTAGCTTAGGCTCACCGTGGAGGAAACTGTTGACCTTCAGACGAGTTGCATCATTCAGAGACAAAACAGTCCATATTACAGGGAACGCTTCCCAGAAATGCATTAATCTACTGCTACTCCTGGGAGGGGGGTGCATGTGTGAGGGATTTCAGAGGGATGATGTAAAGAGGCGAAGGAGGAAGGAGAGAGCAGAAGAGGAAGGCTGGCATTGCTGGGACATTCAGGGGAGAAAAAGGCATGGCGGGATGGTCATCCAGGCTCTGCAGCCGACAACTGTGTGACATTTAGAGGAGACCAACAGTCATCTGAGACGATGATGCTTCAGCAGGAGCAGCTGTGATGGAGCTCAGATTCATTACCAGGCTGATTGCAGAGACATTAAAAAAACAAAGGGGGTCAGTGGAGAGCGTAAGTTGTGATAACAGAAGCCTGAGGCAGACTTGCTCTTCCTGAACTCTGGTGCCATCCGAATCAGAATCAGCTTTATTGCCACGTTTCTGATACAAACAAGGAATTTGACTCTGGTACATTTTTCTCTCAGTAAAGATTTTTTCATATGGGCGCGGCACTGGTGGTGTAGAGGTTAAGCGCACAACCATGTGCAGAGGCTATAGAATCAGAATCAGAATCAGAAAAGCTTTATTGCTAAGTACGTTTTTGGACATACAAGGAATTTGTTTTGGCGTAGTCGGTGCAATACAGTACAAATTAAACAGTACAAACATATCTACAATATAATATAAATATAAGTGCACAGTTTTAAGTGAGTGAGAGTAAATAGTCCTCGATGCGGCTGTCCCGGGTTCTAGTCCCAGACCCGGCGACCTTTGTCGAATGTCTCCCCCTCTCTTTGCCCTCTTTCCTGTCTACCTACTGTGCTGTACTGTGCTGTAAAATATATATATATAAAAAGATTTTTTATATGGAAATAAGAAATGTACATATAGACACAATTGACTTTACAACAGAATATAATGTGGGATCAGCCCAAGTATGCATGGTGTTGTTCTGGAGCTCTGACTGTCAAGTGTTCATCAGAGAAACAGCCTGGAGGAAGAAACTGTCTCTGTGACGGCTGGTTTTACTAGACAGCGATCAGTTTGTGTGCAGGATGTGTGGGATCTGCATAACATAAATAAAGAATCCAGGTGCACATAACACAGAAAACACTTTAATAGTCAAATTAAACTCGAGTCATTTTAAAAGAGAGAAGGCAAGATAACGCTAACCATCTACCATCTCCCTGCTCAAAGATCCTATGTAGCGCAAGATGAGTGTTTACTGAAGATGTTTTATGCAGCTGTATGTGTCTACCCAGACAGTCCTCTAGAAAAAACATTATGAAGCTCTGGGTCTTTCAGGTGAAGTGTTGCTGGAACATTGCTGCAGCTAAAACTCACTGAACGTTGTGTTGGAAGAGAAGAAGCTGCTCTGAATTTTGGAGGCGGTGGGGACGGTATTTCTTAATTTTCAAAGAAAACATGATTTTTCTTTTATTTTAAACATACTTAGAGACAACTGAAAGATTTTTAAGAGCTTCAGAAGCATTACATTAAATAAACTTTTGGTGCTTTTCTATTAAACTTTTGAGGTTTTATACTTTAACCAGATTTAATACTTTCTTAGGTTAAATAACTTATTTATGTGGTAAAATGTTAAATTCACTGAATTAAAAATATAAAGTAATTTTTCAAGACACCCTCATGAGGACTACACAATCGAGGCACTTGACGTCACCTGGTACGGCGGAGCTGGGATCTCACCGTGGAGCCAGGCCTGGGGTCGGGACTCGCCGGATAGCGCCTGGTGGCTGCGTTGCTCCTTGCGGGACCCGGCCAGGCCAAGCCCGAAGGAGAGACGCGAGGCCATCCCCCAGTGGGCCCACCACCTGGAGGGGGAACCACGAGGGACCGGTGCAAAGAGGATTGGGTGGCAGACGAAGGTGGAGACCTCATGCTTAGGCTGGCTGTAGGGACATGGAATGTTACCTCACTGGGGGGGAAGGAGCCTGAGCTGGTGCTGGAGGTCAAGAGATATCGACTAGAAATAGTTGGGCTCATCTCCACGCACAACGTGGGTTCTGGAACCCATCTCATCGAGAGGGGCTGGACTCTCTTCTACTCTGGAGTGGCCCACAGGGAGAGGCAGCGGGCTGGGTGGGTTTGCTTGTTGCCCCCCAGCTCAGCCGTCTCGTGTTGAGGTTTACCCCAGTGGATGAGAGGGTCGCACCCTGTGCCTTCGGGTTGGGGAGAGGTCTCTGACTATCATTTCAGCCTACGGGCCAAGTGGTAGTGCGGAGTACCCGGCCTTCTTGGCGTCCCTGTTGGGGTGCTGGATAGTGCCCCTCCCGGGGACTCCATTATTCTGCTGGGGGACTTCAACGCCCACGTGGGGAACGACAGTGACACCTGGAGAGGCGTGATCGGGAGGAATGGCCTCCCCGATCTGAATCCGAGTGGTGTTTTGTTATTGGACTTCTGTGCTAGTCACGGATTGTCCATAACGAACACCATGTTCAAACATAAGGGTGTCCATCAGTGTACTTGGCACCAGGACACCCTAGGCAGGAGGTCGATGATTGACTTTGTTGTCGTATCATCAGACCTTCGGCCGCATGTTTTGGACACTCGGGTGAAGAGAGGGGCTGAGCTGTCCACTGATTACCACCTGGTGGTGAGTTGGATCCACTGGAAGAGGAGAAGACTTGGCAGGCCCAAGCACATAGTGAGGGTCTGCTGGGAACGTCTGGCAGAGCCCTCTGCCAGGGATATTTTCAACTCCCACCTCTGGGAGAGCTTTGACCAGATTCCGAGGGATGTTGGAGACATAGAGTCCGAGTGGACCATGTTCACCGCATCTATTGTCGATGCTGCTGCCCGTAGCTGCGGCCGTAAGGTCTGCGGTGCCTGTCGCGGCGGCAATCCCAGAACCCGGTGGTGGACACCGGCTGCTAACCTCGACTGAGGGCATTGTTGGGCGGTGGAAGGACCTCCTCACTCCTGCCATCACGCATTCCCTGGTGGAAACAGAGGCTGGGGACTCAGGGGTGGACTCTTTCATCACCCAGGCTGAAGTCACCGAGGTGGTTAAAAAACTCTGCGGTGGCAAGGCTTCGGGGGTGGATGAGATCTGCCCTGAGTACCTCAAGTCTCTGGATGTTGTGGGGTTGTCATGGTTGACACGCCTCTTCAACATTGCGTGGCGGTATTGGAGAGGAGAGTCTGGCCGATAGTTGAACCTCGGCTTCAGGAGGAGCAGTGTGGTTTTCGTCCCGGCCGTGGAACACTGGACCAGCTCTATACCCTCTACAGGGTACTCGAGGGTTCATGGGAGTTTGCCCAACCGGTCCACATGTGTTTTGTGGACCTGGAGACGTCATTCGACTGTGTCCCTCGTGGTGCCCTGTGGGGGGGTGCTCCAGGAGTATGGAATCGGGGGCCCTTTACTAGGGGCCATCCGGTCCCTGTACGAGCGGAGCAGGAGTTTGGTTCGCATTGCCGGCACTAAGTCGGACCTGTTCCCGGTGCATGTTGGACTCCGGCAGGGCTGCCCTTTGTCACCGGTCCTGTTCATAACTTTTATGGACAGGATTTCTAGGTGCAGCCAAGGGCCGGAGGGGGTCTGGTTTGGGGACCAGTGCACTTTGTCTCTTCATTTTGCAGAAGACGTGGTCCTGCTGGCCCCCTCTAGCCAAGACCTACAGCAGGCTGGGATGAAGATCATCTCCTCCAAGTCCGAGGCCATGGTTCTCGACCCGGATACAAGTGGCTGAAATGAGCTTCCTTTGTAGGGTGGCCGGGCACTGCCTTAGAGATAGGGGGAGGAGCTTGGCCATGCGGGAGGGGCTCTTCTTTTGCTCTCGGTGGAAGACACGCGTTTTCTCTCCCTCCCTCCCTACTGTTGCCTGCTTCTGCTTTTTGTCTGTATTTTTCTCAGAGCCTCGCTTTGCATATCCTCCAAACTTTTAAATTATGGTCAGCTGGACTCTCAACGTAATTGATCAAATTTTTTATTTTCAACGGGAAGACAGGGTAAAGGAGACCCTCTTGTCCAAACGGGACGTTCTTCTCTGGAAACACAATGGATTCTTGGCAGCAGTGGAAGATTGTGTTCCTGACTATGATGTCGGTGGAGGACGTAGAAGATGTGTACATATTTGGACTTTTGATAACAGGATTTCTGCTTTTTGGAGTTGGTGGTTACCTGGCTTATGGAGTGATTCGCAAAACGTGGGCGGCTGTTCAAAGCTTTCCAAAGCTTCCTGCGATGTTAGATGGAGTCTGTAGAGCGATCAACACTGAAATGTTAAGAGAGCAGAATCACAAGCTGGACACGATTCTTGAACAGAATCGCAGCCTGGCAGCGGTTGGACTCAGAGGTTAAAGGATATAATCTTGGATAAGTTGTACGCTCCAGATCTGCGGAAAATACCAGAAATTTGGCTATTTGGATTCGCAATTGAGACATACCAGTAAAACTGTTAAGGTGGTTAGAAATTCACAACTGCCTGAACCACAACATTTATTGTTTTCTAAATCTGGCGCCCCAATGTGGCCTTGGCAACTTCTGCTAACTGGCTATCGACAAAATATCTCCTGGAAGTTATATAAACACGACGCTCTTCCCCAGCACTCCCCTACCAGCTGTGTGCTGATAGGACTATGCGGCCGATTGATAAAACTTCCACCTCTCTTCTCAAGGACAATGGTGCTTCTATCAGTGTTGACAGTCTAATTCTTGCAAACACACTCAGACTTACATTCGCACCGTCAAGTTTCCACCGTACCCTTGCTGAATCTTTACTTATGTGTGTGTTGCTTACCCCTGCTGAGTTTTTTTTTCCTCCTATCTTAGTTTACCTAAATGTGTGATTTCATTACTTTTCATAAATTTTCAGATTTGTCAGAAGGATTACCAGCAAAAGCCAATTATTATTAGTATTTAAAAATTTGACTACAGCTGTTTTAACACCAGTGACCAGAGATTTTTAGATTTCTTAGAAGGGTTGTATTACAACTATTTCATACCAGGGAAAGCCAAACATTATAAGTATTTAAAAAGTTTGAACCTACCAGTGACCCAGCTTCTCTACTTAGACTTCAGTGAGCGCCCATGACTGTTACTATTTGAATGATGGGACCACAGCAGCCTCATACCAGCGACCTCAAGGATTAATATTGTCATTTTTCTTCTAGCACAGGATGAATTCCTGCTAATTACCTCTATTAGAAAGATAGGATCAGAACCAGCTCTTATCAGTAAACCTCCAAGGATTATTAATGTCATTTGATTTGTTTTTCTGTGTTTGATTTTCTGTATCATTGTAATGTTTTTCCTCGTGTACAGCGCTTTGAGTGCCTTGTTGCTGAAAAGCGCTATATAAATAAACTTGACTTGACTCGGAGTAGAGCCGCTGCTCCTCCACTTCGAGAGGAGCCTGTTGAGGTGGCTCGGGCATCTATACTGGATGTCTCCTGGACGCCTTCCTCGGGAGGTGTTCCAGACACGTCCCACCAGGAGGAGGACCAGGACACGCTGGTGGGACTATGTCTCTCGGCTGGCCTGGGAACGCCTTGGGAGCTGGAGGAGGTGTCTGGGGGAGAGGGACGTCTGGGTGTCTCTGCTGAGTCTGCTGCCCCTGCGACCCGGTCCCGGATAAAGCAGAAGATGACGAGTATGAGTATGTAATTTTTTAATCCCCTTTAGTTTTTGATGAATGTAGACAGAGGCATTTTCCACATCAGGCTTCTGAGTAATCTGACAGTCTCTGGATATCTGTGACCTTTAGGGATGGGTACCGAATTCAGTACTTTTATAGGAACCAACCAAATTATGTCGGTACTACGGAGTACCGATTCACGTACAAACGGTATCATGTTACGGTAACTAAACGTATCATTGTGACACTGAGGGAGTGGAAGAGTGGGCAATTTTCCATGCTGGACGTGTGCACAGCATTGCACAGCGTAATGACGTCAGCAGCCGCTGGTGCCTTCAACAAAGCGTGGCTGATAGAAAGTATGGCTCCAATTTTCAAAATGCGATGCAGATTACCCTGGCTGCAATATTTGTGACTCGTCATCAGCAGCAACACAGAGAAGAAATGTTTGAAACAAGATGTTACAAAACACACAGCTGGATGTTGTTTTGATATATTCATTAAAGTTTATATATTGAGAAATGAATATGTTGGAATGAAACATTTTGAGATTTTATTATTAAACGAATTAACATTTATTACCACATAAACACGAAAGTACTGAAAACTAGTACCGTTCAGTATCAATTCCAAGGTACTGGGTATCGTTACTGTGTCATTTCAAATGTGAAGGGTACCCATCCCTAGTGACCTTTACCTCAGTTTGGATGTTACAGCACAGTTTTGAATAAATTTACTTTATTCATTTGTTTTGAACATTTTAATAATTTTGGATTTATTAGGCATTGCGTTCAGTCTGCAACATCAACTAAATGTAAGTTGTAGACAGTTCAATATTGCTCTGCTGGTGAATTTATGAACAGATTAATGACACATCCTGCCTACGAAATATATAATCCAGATTAAATGTAGAAGATGCATCAAGTGGAAAAAGATTGTAGAATTTGAGATGAACCTTATTGGTGGTGAAATGATTTTGTTTTTGGATGTAGAAAGCCAGACTCAGGTGTTCCACAGGGTTCTTTCTAGGTCCCAGTGGAGGTTCTTTAACTGATCTGCAGAGAACCAACTGGACCTCACTGGATTCTGTGTTTATTGGCTACTGCTGCGGGTATTGAGTTATTAACAGGAGTTAAACAGTCCAGGGGCTTTAACTAACAACTGTTACAACTGAACATATTCTACAATTTCTTCAATGCAAATATGAAATTCTTTAGTAAGTAAATGTCTAATTAAACATTCAGAAAAATCCTGAAAAAACTGAATCGATGTCTGCTAAGTTAAAACAGAAACTCTCTGCAGGACACAGTAACAGGACAGAGTTCACCTATTTTCTTCACTTTAGGCAAATATGTAGGATCATGTTGTTGTTTATAGACCTTCATCCCACTGAAGTTTATTCATTTATTTAAAAATCTAATTATAAACTCTGAGAAGCTGCTTCCTCCTGACAGCAACCCTAAAATAACAGCTTTGACAGCCAAACATTTTCTGCATCAAGGAAAATCTTTCTCCATGTGATCTCATGTTATTTAAGGAACAGAGACAAGAGAGCAAACCGTCCAGACAACAATTACCCTGACATTTAAGGAGGAGCTGAGACAGACGCATCTTTCTGTCTGAGTCTCTTTGGGTTTTAGTTCAGCCCACACTCAAACATAATGTGCATCTGGTTTTATTGACAAGGTGGGAGTCTGCAGCCAGTTATCCAGAAAACTGAAGTTCTCAGGTTGGGATTTAATGCACAAGAGTTTTTTTCTCCATAACTCCTCTTCACCTTCATTCTCATTTACCTTCAATACTCAAAGTTAAACAAGTAACCTCGAAATATCTCAATGTCAAAGATCGTTTCAACTGTTTCAGGCTAGTTTGCATTTACAGTTGTAAGGAGAGATTTCCATCTACTCAATAATCACGTTAATGTTGAATTAATTTGGGGCGTTTAATGATTTTTTCAAGCTATTTTTTCCAGCGTGGAATAATTTTACATCAAAAGCTGCAATGATTTATCAAAAACAAGAATTGGGTGCACCAGTTTGGATTTATTCTGGATTTCTAATTTAATCCACACAGGGTCAAAATTATACATACAGACACAGAACTGGTTTTTAGTAAACAAATATTCAATGATAATAATAATAATAATAATTCAGGCTGAGGTTGGGGCCATGCTTTATACATTCCAGAACCAGGTTAGATGTGAACTAGTTTCCTGTTGGAACAATCAAGTTATAAGCATGTTGTTACTGATTTGAGATGAGTAGAAGAAGTTCATTATTCCTTCTTCTTTCTACAATGCGTAAGTATGAGAGCCCCACAGCATGATGCTGCCACCACCACCCTTATTAAGCATTGTTCCTCAGGTTAAAAGATATGATTCATTATAAACTACTTTAGATAAAAAAAATAAGATTTATTTCATCACAAATAATCTTCTTGCAAAAACTCAGAGCCTGATGTTTTTTACCTTCATGTCTTCATCAGTGGTGAAGATAACTGAGTAAACATTATTTAGTACACCAGAAGCTCAGTCACAGGCTGGCATTCTTCTGTTTATCTTGAATATCTTAGATCCTGTTTTTCTGCATCTTCTTCCTGTGATGAAATGTTTTGCTTCAGGAGTTGTGGTGGACCTCAGTCTATTTCAGTTTGTCTCGGTCCCACCCAACAGCTGCTGTTTCTGAAAGCTGCTCTAGCAGAAGGATCCGCTAAATTCCCACTAAACGATAAGACCCCTGAAAGCTTCTTTAGCAATGCAGGTCAAGAAGAAATACACTTTCATCATAATAGTTTCATAATTCATTCTAGTTTCTTTATTTTTTGTCTCAATATAAAATACGTTTGGATCTGTTTGGACCTGCAGCCACACCTTAAAATCTGCCTTTAAAAGGAGTATAACTGTTTATTTTCACCTTCATTTTTAAGCTTTTAGTTTGAGTAGCTGCTTAAAAACCTGTTTTAGTCCAAATGTAACAAATCAATAATTCTTTTTTATTTTTCACCATTTCAGTTTGCTCCGTTTCATTTTAAAGATTTTTTTTTCCAGCACTAGAAGCCTTTATTTTATTTTACACTAGGCAGACAGGTAAGAGGGGGAGACATTTGACAAATGTCATCGGGTCCAGGACTCAAACCCGGGATGGCGGCTTCGAGGGCTGTAGCCTCTGAATATGGTTGGCGCTTAACCCCTACACCATCAACGCCACACCTGCTTCATTTCATTTTAAATGCCTCAACTTACAGCAGAAACCAAAGTTAATTAGGACAACAAGCAAAGGTTGGGAAGGGCAGCTCTGTAGTGCTCTGTGTTGGCTTTATCTTTTTATTTAATTTAATTTCAATTATTTAATTAATTATTTGGCTGCACATTATTTATTTGAAGCCTTTAAACCAGCCATATATTTTAGTATTTAAGACTTTGTCAGCAGCCACAATGCAACAAGACAGGAAAAACAATTTTTCAGAGACGCTAAACAAAACAACTCTTGAATGAATCATTAATGTTTTTATGAATATCATTCCAAAAAGAAAAAAATTGTCATTTTTTCCCCGTTCTAAAGACAAAATGAGCACAAAATAAGTCAGAAAAGCAGCAAAGTTTCTGTCTACAGACAGTCAAAGCTTCTGGACCATTCAATGTGGAAAAAGATTAATTCACTTATTTATTATGAATATTTATTATGAAATGTATGGGACTTCTTTGTGCTTTGACAAATAAATCTAATGCATTGATACCTTTGTCCAAATAAAGTAGCCTTGGCTTATTTTTCTCCTTAGATAAATAAAAACCACAAACTGGTGCACAAAATCATTTTGCTTTAACAAAAATTAAATAAAAAAAACTGCTTCTATAACTATTTCTGCCCAGAACAACCACGATTAGGAATTTCAATTTTATTTGAACGCCTCTTTGCCAATAATAACCACTGCAATATCCGAGGGCTCCTGAAGGCAGCATGAGGCAGCAGCGCGGTGTTGGAGGTTGAACCGATTCAGACCGTTCAGCCTTCATCCTCAGCAGCATCAGGACCCCTCCCTGCTCCATCCACGGCGCTGAAGGACGGTAAGAGACACCCCACCGTGTTCACCCTCCACAGACACCCGCATCCATTAGACAGAAGGCTGTCCGAGCACCTATCCCTCCACCCATCCATCCATCCCTCCATCCATCCCTCCCTCCACCCATCCATCCATCCATCCCTCCACCCATCCATCCATCCCTCCACCCATCCATCCATCCCTCCATCCATCCCTCCACCCATCCATCCCTCCCTCCATCAGGCGGAGACGCGGCGCGCAGGGCTGCGTGGAGATAGGATTAGACTCTGCAGCTTGTTTTTTATCTGAAGGAATCTGCCCGCATCAGCACAGAAATCAGTAAATACCCGTGAGGTTCTGTGTTTGCTCAGGCCCGGGAGTCGTTTCGTGCAATGTGATTAAAAGTGGATCCTGGAGTAAAAATCCAGAAATACCTGCTGATGTTTTCGGACTGTAGCATTTATACATTCATCTGCGCGCATCCGGTGCGTTTAGTTGGGATTATTTTTGCTGGATTTCAACAATATCCTGCAGATGTCAGCGTGCTAAATTACAACAGATGATTCTGAAATGTGCTGTTTAATGCACACTTTACGATGTTCCGTTCGTGCTTTTGGGCTCGTTTTAATTCCTGTTTCTGTGCATTTTATTATCTTTTTTTGTCTAAAACGGTCCTGTTTAAAAAAAAAAATAAAAATGGAATGCATCCTTAATTTTGCAGGTTCATGTTTTTGAATATTTTCCTTCCTCCCTGTGATCCTGTGAGATGATGCTGCAGTTTGTTTAGAAGTGTGAGTGCTGTTGGGCCTCCAGCCTCCCTGACTCATTGTGCTCAGGCTGTCAGCTGCTCAGTGCAGCTCACTGGATTTTTAAGGTGGTAAAAACAGACCTGAAGGCAACAGCTGAGGAGCATTTTAGTTTGTTCATTTCCAAACTTGTGGATTAGGTTTAACTCCACTGATGACTACGATGTTATGCAACTGGCTGGAAAAAAATGCCTAAAAATAGCGCAGAGGGACAACCTGACCACTATGTTAGAACAGGCCGCGTGTTACAATGATAGGATGCTACCAGAACAATAGGTCCAGTCATGAAATCCTCACTACTGAATATTCAGCAGTCAGCTGAACAAGGTGGGAGCAATTAGGAACGACAGGAGCTCAGGCAGGAAGTGGTTGGTCCCATAAAATCTCAGAGCTGGGTCAAGGCTTGCAGAACAGAGGTTGCCAACTGTCTGCAGAGTCAATAGCTACAGGTCCTTCTCAAAATATTAGCATATTGTGATAAAGTTAATTATTTTCCATAATGTCATGATGAAAATGTAACATTCATATATTTTAGATTCATTGCACACTAACTGAAATATTTCAGGTCTTTTATTGTCTTAATACGGATGATTTTGGCATACAGCTCATGAAAACCCAAAATTACTATCTCACAAAATTAGCATATTTCATCCGACCAATAAAAGAAAAGTGTTTTTAATACAAAAAACATCAACCTTCAAATAATCATGTACAGTTATGCACTCAATACTTGGTCAGGAATCCTTTGGCAGAAATGACTGCTTCAATGCGGCGTGGCATGGAGGCAATCAGCCTGTGGCACTGCTGAGGTCTTATGGAGGCCCAGGATGCTTCGATAGCGGCCTTTAGCTCATCCAGAGTGTTGGGTCTTGAGTCTCTCAACGTTCTCTTCACAATATCCCACAGATTCTCTATGGGGTTCAGGTCAGGAGAGTTGGCAGGCCAATTGAGCACAGTGATACCATGGTCAGTAAACCATTTACCAGTGGTTTTGGCACTGTGAGCAGGTGCCAGGTCGTGCTGAAAAATGAAATCTTCATCTCCATAAAGCTTTTCAGCAGATGGAAGCATGAAGTGCTCCAAAATCTCCTGATAGCTAGCTGCATTGACCCTGCCCTTGATAAAACACAGTGGACCAACACCAGCAGCTGACACGGCACCCCAGACCATCACTGACTGTGGGTACTTGACACTGGACTTCTGGCATTTTGGCATTTCCTTCTCCCCAGTCTTCCTCCAGACTCTGGCACCTTGATTTCTGAATGACATGCAGGATTTGCTTTCATCCGAAAAAAGTACTTTGGACCACTGAGCAACAGTCCAGTGCTGCTTCTCTGTAGCCCAGGTCTGGCGCTTCTGCCGCTGTTTCTGGTTCAAAAGTGGCTTGACCTGGGGAATGCGGCACCTGTAGCCCATTTCCTGCACACGCCTGTGCACGGTGGCTCTGGATGTTTCTACTCCAGACTCAGTCCACTGCTTCCGCAGGTCCCCCAAGGTCTGGAATCGGCCCTTCTCCACAATCTTCCTCAGGGTCCGGTCACCTCTTCTCGTTGTGCAGCGTTTTCTGCCACACTTTTTCCTTCCCACAGACTTCCCACTGAGGTGCCTTGATACAGCACTCTGGGAACAGCCTATTCGTTCAGAAATGTCTTTCTGTGTCTTACCCTCTTGCTTGAGGGTGTCAATAGTGGCCTTCTGGACAGCAGTCAGGTCGGCAGTCTTACCCATGATTGGGGTTTTGAGTGATGAACCAGGCTGGGAGTTTTAAAGGCCTCAGGAATCTTTTGCAGGTGTTTAGAGTTAACTCGTTGATTCAGATGATTAGGTTCATAGCTCGTTTAGAGACCCTTTTAATGATATGCTAATTTTGTGAGATAGTAATTTTGGGTTTTCATGAGCTGTATGCCAAAATCATCCATATTAAGACAATAAAAGACCTGAAATATTTCAGTTAGTGTGCAATGAATCTAAAATATATGAATGTTAAATTTTCATCATGACATTATGGAAAATAATGAACTTTATCACAATATGCTAATATTTTGAGAAGGACCTGTACATACCTTCAAACTTTATGAAGCCTTCAGATTAGCTGAAGAACAGTGTACAGAGAGCTTCATGGAATGGATTCTATTGATCAACCAGCACCAAGTGTGATTCGAAGCATCAGGTGTGAAGCACCACTGCATCAACACCACTTGCACACTTGCATTGTGTCAACTGTAAAGTTTGGTCGTGGGGGGCTTATGGTGTGGGCCTGCTCTTCAGGACTTGAGCTTGGCCTTTTAGTTCCCGTGAAGTGTTTCAGCTGACCTGCACATTTTGGACAATTTCATGCCCCAAACTTTGAGGGACCCATTTAGAGATGGTTCCTTCCTGTTCCAACGTGTCTGTACCATTGCAACACAGTGAGGTTCATAAAGACATGGATAAGCAGGTTTGGTGGGGTAGAACTTGAACAAGAGTGGAGACTTTGAGCCAGTCCAACATCAGTGTCTGACCTCACAGATGCACTTTAGAAAGAAGGTTCTGGAAGACTTTGATACATTCCAACATTTCCATATCAGCTGAGATGTCACTTATACCCTGACATCATATCCAACACTATGGATTAAGAATACAATGTCACTTCAGGTTATATGTGAGTAAAGGCAGACAAACAAGTGCTTTTGGTAATATGGTGAATATGTTGGCAGCGAACGGGGTCCTGGGTGGACTGTTTGGGGGCGGGGACAACATACCCATGATATGGGGTCCTGTGCACCAAGAATTTAAAGCAGCATTGCTCTCCCTCTATGACCTCGTCACACCCACATCATGCAGGCTGAGCTCCAAGTAAGTTATTTCAGCTCTGTTGGCAGCACAGTTGCTATGCATGTTGTGTTCATCTGCTGCTCTGGTTTTACCCAACAGGATCAGACAAAACTCAGCTCTGCTCGTTCACGTTTTCCCCTGATTGGCTCTGATTGGTGATCAGAGACACTTTGGACGCACAGGTCAAGTCTCTGGTTCCTTCCTGTGTTTAACATCTGAGAAATATAGTTAAACTAAGCTCCATTGCCTCAAGTCCTGAACTGGAAATAATTATTCATGCTTTTGTTTCATCATGATTGGATTATTGCAATGCAGCATACTGTACACATGTCTTATCAAAACCTCCCTAGAACGGTTGCAAGTTGTCCCAAGTGCTGCTGCAAGGCTTCTGATAAAATCCACATGTGACTCTGTTCCTAATACTGGCTTCCAGTTTATTTTAGAGTACAGATTAAGATTATTTTACTAACTTCAAGAGCTCTTGATGGACAGGCCCAGGTTATCAGAGGACTTCTACAGCCAGATGCTACTGGCAGGTCCCTGAGATCCTGTGATCTGGGCCTGCTGGTGGTGCCCCATGCTAAGATGAAAACAAAAGGAGACTTTGTGCTCTGTTCGGTGGTCCCCAGACTCTGGAACCCTCTTCATTTGGGCTTGAGATTGGTGGACTCTGTGGCCTCTTTTAAAACCACTTAAAAATATATTTTTAAATCTGCTTTGTATTAGTTTCTCTTGTTTTTAAGCATTGATGGCTCCTGTGAAGAACTTTGTGATTTTACGTCTTGAACGGTGATAAATGAATAATGTTTTATCTACTTACTTAAGGTCAAATATAAAGAAGCACATTTTTTCCTGTTTATTAAATGTAAAAAACCTGAAAATTCCCACCTTTTTCAGTCTGTAAACTCAATAACAACGACTGTTTGTAGTTAAAAACACTTTATTCTGAGTTTCAGATAAAAGGGACACATATATCAATGCGTAAATTTGGACAATCTAGTCAGAATTCATTAATTTTACAAAAATCAATTTATTAAAATAATTTCTTGGTATTTTATTGTTTATCTGACAGCATACAATAATGTTACATTTGGGATCTTTACCAGGCTGTTGTCAAAACCTCTTTAAACAGAAAATAGGTAAAACATTCAGCCCATTAAGCTCCCTTCATTATCCTCTGCAGGGTGCCGTTCTCTGCCATTATGTTTTCTATTAGAATTTAAAACTTAAGGATTTTTCTGTTTTACAGTCATTGTTTGCTACATTTAACCGTTGACTTAGAATCAGTTTGGATGTGTTCAGCCCTCAGAAAGACAGCGACAAACTGTCCAAATCACAATCAGCAGGACAGACGTTAAAGGGAAGCTGGAAACATTTACCAGCCAGTAAACACTGATCAATGCATTATTCTAGATTCAAAAAGGCTAAATCAGCACATCACAGAAAGTGGAATTACCTATGGTGGTATGCAGCTGTGTGCTGCTTACATTTGGATAAGAAGGATGAGGAGAAATCTGTTTGGCAAGGACTAAAAAGCTGATTCCCTTAATGGTGAAGGAGTTTTTTCAAATTTTAGGCCACAGTGGGAAGTGGATGTAAAACAGTGAAAAGTTTCTTTCAGTGCAGTTATTTCACAGGGAAGTGTCTGAAAGTCATTTTTTACAAACCGATATGGAGTTGTTAACAGTTCATGGATAATAAACAGGCCTCCTTCTGGTCTGCATCTTTAACTGGGATCCTTCCTGTTCTGTCCTTCAGCTTCAGGTGTCGTCTTTCATACAGACTGAAGCTCAGGTTAGGCCTGACTGTAGAAAGTGTCTCTGAAGGACGTAATTTCACGAAGTCATCATCCGACAGGACTGGGAACAGCTCATATACTTTGTGCTGTCAGATCCTCCTGCAGAAGGAGCCAGAGTAACACCCCCACCCAGCTCTTCCTCTGTGAACTCCCAGGATGCTTCAGGGCCGGGTGAGGCAGAGTGCTGAGCTCAGCAGGATGGGTCAGGGTGGGGACAGACTGGACGCCCGGTAACAGGAACCATGTCTGTGCTGAGTGCAGAGCGATTCCAGCTCTGCTGAAATAAATACCATGCAGCGTGAACATCTAGTCTCATCAAACGCTAAATGTGTGGTTCCAGAGCTGCTGTTAGACTCCAGTAGTTAACAATATCTAAATAAACCTTCACAACACAAAAAAGCCACAAATATCTGCACCGAGATAAGACCTCAGTTTACATGTTAAGGAAGAGCCTTTGTAGGTCTTCTGTATGGAGGTCCAAAGGTGCCAAAATTCAATAAGTTAAGTGAATTCTAAATAAATCAATAAATATTTACCTAAATGTGGCCTTAACATGTCAAAAAGATAACTTTTAAATGTGCAAAACATTATATTGCTAATAAAAACTGAAATGTTATTGACAAAAGAATTTAAACCCATTAATACAAAAAGCAGATCTGCAACTGTGTGACGAGAATATTAACAAGCATCAGAATACAACATTGTAAGCTGATAGCTGATAGATTTAGCTTATATTGAAACACTGAATAAACATGCTTTGTCTGCTTGCATTAAAGAAATCAGAAACAGGTGATGGATGGAGAGGCGTATTCCACTTCATATGCACTTATTTGCACTCTTATCTCTAAGGATACAAATCTAGCGGTAAGGTTTAAAACTAGAACATTTGATCTGGGTGTCACTTAGAAAGCTGGAAGTGACTACAAGAGTGGAAATAACAACAGGAAGTCATATCACAGGATTGTAAAGATAATTTAAGAAAACAAGGGGGGTATTTTAAAATGGAGGATGTAGCAAATAATCAGCTCTGACGGTTTCCTGTCGGTAAGCGAGAAGATGTTCGGTTGGTGGCGAAAATTAGTTTCTGCTGCTGTTAACGAGTTCTGGGTCTTTGCTGCCTGAGGAGAGAATCTTTTTCAGCAGAAAACAGATACAGTTACTTTTCAAGTGGATTGTTTGTCATGTTTTCATTTTGCACTGATAAGTTGAAGCAACTAAAACATTCATCAACCATCTTCACATTTTTCAGGCAGACTGCATTCAGACTGGATGCTTTTAAAGCAGCTCAGTTTGTGTTCCATTATGTCTGCAGCTTTATTAACCTTGTAGGTCTGGATGTGGTTACCTGCTCATCTAAGTGGACGTCTTTGTGCTTTTTTACATTGTGATGGCTCCAGATTTATTTAAATGACTGCAGAATAAAAACAACCACATAATGAAATTATGTAACTATGAAATGAACTGACTGTCAGCACCACAAAAGGGTAAAACTCAGCCAGGATGTCCCATCTGGTTGTGGAATGAGCTGCATGGTCGTGAAGTTCGTAGCACTGTTCCCATAAAGCTGGAAGGTCCTAGGTTCTCCCCATGCATGTGTGGGTTCTCTCCAGCTTCCTCCCACATCCAAAAACATAACTGTTAGGTTAATTATTGTCTCTAAATTGTCTTCAGGTATGACTGCATGGTTGTTTGTCCTGTGTTGCCCTGTGATGGACTGGAAACTGGTCCAGGACGAACCCAGCCTTTTGAAAAAAATCCAGTGGCCTCATCCTGCCCAAGGCTCTGTCTAGGAAGGAAAACAAAAACCATAAAAAACATGGCATGCATTTTATCTTTAGCACGTTGGCAATCTCTGCAGGAGCCTCCCAATGACCCGTCCATTTAAAACAGGTGTGTTCGATCAGGGAAACCTCTAAAACATGCGGGACATCAGCGCTGGAAGACTAGAACTCCTGTTAAGGATGAATGATGGAAGAAATTCATAATCCACCCTTAAATGAACATCCAAGTCTGAAGCACTGGAACTGCAGTAGTTCCCAAAATACCCAAACATTATGAATAATTCATTTACTGGTTCATACATTAGAAACATTCTGTATAACCTAATCAGCCAGGACAATCTGGATGAGGTTGTGTCTTTAATTTAATATAACAGCTGTTGGAGGACTTGCCTAAAGGGCAGAACATAGTCGGGCGTACTTGACTCCATGGACTCAAAGCGGATGTCCACCAGACACGTCCACCCAAATATCAATTTTTTTGACCGTGTACACAATAAACTGCTCGGTGGAAAACCTCAAACGTTCACGGAGTCCGTGCTTCTCACAGTACATCAAAATATGTTCTGCCCTTAAGAAATCAGTGTGACTCCTTGGACACAGCCTCCATCTTGAGTTTCCATGGTAACCAGATGCTGTAGTGGCCGCAAATGGCAGTAGCCCACTACTTCAATTACTGCAGATTTTAACTCAGGATACAGGTTTTCCAGCAGACAAAACTTGTATCCTAAAGCTGTGGCACATATCTGAGCATCTGTTATCTAGCTGCATATTTGTTCCTGGCTTACAGCTCTTCTGCTCAGCCTCCATCCTCACTCTGTCAGCTGGCTGCCTCCTTAGCAGCTGCCCATACATCTGCATGTCAGTAAATTAGCATTTCAATGAAAAGTTTGTTTATTTCAAAAATGTTATTCCTAAGTCATAATAGTCTAAAATAATAGAAATAAGCTGATTATATTGCTCTGTGTGGAATGGATCTATATGATCTATGGTTTGTGCTCTTTGAACTGAATTACAGAGATACAGTTTCTAGTGACTGGGCTGCATGGGGGCACAGTTGGTAGCAATGTTGCCTTGCAGCATGAAGTTTCCTGGGTTCAACTCTTTCTTTCTTTCTGTAGTATGTAGTTTGCATGTTCTCCCCATACATGCATTGGTTCTCACCGGGTACTCCGGCTTCCTCCCACAGTCCAAAAACATGACTTTTAGGTAAATTGATCTCTCTAAATTGCTCTTAGGTATAAATGAGTGTGTGCATGATGTCTGTCCTGTGTCTCTCTGTGTTGCCCTGCGATGGACTTTAAAATCTGTTTCACTTTTATGTCTCCAAAGCAAAAGCTCCGGTTATGTCATTGAATTACCTCCCTGATTAATCCAGGACACGTCCAGGCTGCATGTGAGACAAGCCATGGCAACTACTGTGCAACAAATTCATCATCAGGAAAAGGCATCAATATCCAAATGAAAGATGGCGCCGCAGATGGTCGCCTCGGCGTGTTGGTTCGCATTGTTTAGTTTTTTGCTTTAAAACGGTCTTCTGTGATGGTACCCGGAGCTCTTTCACCAGAGAAGAACTCATGAACATCAGGGCTACTACACCAGAGGAGTTATTTCCAACTTTTCTACCTACTGCTCTGGAAGTTTTGGACATCCTGGTCAAAGGTGCGCTCACCTTTGCTCACCTTTGCGAAACACCAGAAGAGAGGGAAACGGGCTGGGGTGCTGGTACGTCTTCGCCAGCGTGGACTACGAACACCGTTACCTGGAATATTTCTCTCTAACGTGCGCTCACTTCCCAACAAAATGGAGGAACTACAACTGTTGTTGGTGAAAAACAGGGACTTTTATTCATCGGCAGTTTGTGCTTCACGGAGACGTGGCTGTGTGGATTAATACCGGACTCTGCGCTGCAGCTGGCAGGATTCCAGCTCTACAGAGCGGACAGAGACACGGAACTCTCCGGCAAAGCGAAAGGTGGAGGAATCTGTTTTTACCTCAACAGTGGTTGGTGCAACGACGTGACAGTGATTCAGCAGCACTGTTCTCCAGACCTGGAAGCCTTCATCATAAACTGTAAGCCTTTCTATTCCCCCCGTGAGTTCGCTTCGTTCATCCTGGTCGGTGTTTACATCCCGCCGCAAGCTAACGTGTAGGTCGCACAGCGCATGCTCGCCGACCAGATACTGAGTGTGGAGCGGACCAACCCGGACTCCTTAGTTATCGTCGTTGGTGACTTTAACAAAGGTAATCTGACCCACGAACTTCCCAAATATAGACAGTTTATAAAATGTCCAACCAGAGAGGACAACATTCTGGATCACTGTTACACCACCATCAGAGACGCTTATCACGCCGTCCCACGTGCTGCACTGGGCCAATCCGACCACATCATGGTCCACCTGATTCCTGCATACAGGCAGAAACTAAAGCTCTGCAAACCTGTTGTGAGGACGACAAGGAAGTGGAGCAGTGAGGCTGTGGAGAATCTCCAGGCGTGTTTAGGCTGTACAGACTGGGATGTGTTCAGGACTACTACCAACAGTCTGGACGAGTACACAGAGGCAGTGACTTCCTACATCAGCTTCTGTGAGGACAGCTGTGTACCATCATACACCAGGGTGAGTTACAACAACGACAAACCCTGGTTCACAGCTAAACTCAGAAGGTTAAGACTGGATAAGGAAGAGGCCTTCAGGAGTGGGGACAAAGACATATACAGAGAGGCCAAGTACAAGTTTGGCAAGGCAGTGAAAGAGGCCAAACGACTGTTCTCTGAGAAGCTCCAAAACCAGTTCTCAGCCAACGACTCTGCGTCTGTCTGGAAAGGGCTCAAGCAAATCACCAACTACAAGCCAAAAGCCCCCCACTCCATCAACGACCGACGCCTCGCCAACGACCTGAACGAGTTCTACTGCCGCTTTGAAAGACAAAGGGACAGTCCTGCAACCATCCCCCACGACGCCCCCCAACAGCTGCAGCCACAATCCACCACCCCCATCTCTCCAACCTCAAGAGGGGCACCTCCAACCCCCACCCTGAAGTTCCCCCCCACCAGCCTCCTACCCACGCCGAGGACGGCTCTTTCCATCCAGGAGAGGGACGTCAACAAACTCTTCAGTAGACAGAACCCCCGGAAAGCTGCTGGTCCGGATTCTGTCTCACCAGCCAGCCTGAAGCACTGCGCTGATCAGCTGTCTCCAGTCTTCACAGACATTTTTAACACCTCACTGGAGACATGTCATGTGCCAGCCTGCTTTAAGTCCTCCACCATCGTCCCTGTTCCCAAGAAGCTAAGGACCACAGGGCTTAATGACTTCAGACCCGTCGCCCTGACCTCTGTGGTGATGAAGTCCTTTGAGCGCCTTGTGCTCTCACACCTAAAAGACATCACCGACCCCCTCCTGGACCCCCTGCAGTTTGCCTACAGAGCCAACAGGTCTGTAGATGATGCAGTCAACCTAGCCCTTCACTTCATCCTCCGGCACCTGGACTCCACAGGAACCCTACGCCAGGATCCTGTTTGTGGATTTCAGCTCTGCCTTCAACACCATCGTCCCAGTTCTGCTACAGGAGAAGCTCTCCCAGCTGAGTGTGCCCGACTCCACCTGCAGGTGGATCACTGACTTCCTGTCTGACAGGAAGCAGCGCGTGAGGCTGGGGAAGCATGTCTCTGACTCCCTGACCATCAGCACCGGTTCCCCCCAAGGCTGTGTTCTCTCTCCTCTGCTCTTCTCCCTGTACACCAACAGCTGCACCTCCAGTCACCAGTCTGTCAAGCTTCTGAAGTTTGCGGACGACACCACCCTGATCGGACTCATCTCTGATGGTGACGAGTCCGCATACAGATGGGAGGTGGACCATCTGTTGGACTGGTGCAGCCAGAACAACCTTGAGCTCAACGCTCTAAAGACAGTGGAGATGGTTGTGGACTTCAGGCAGAACCCAGCCCCACCTGCCCCCATCACCCTCTGTGACTCCACAATTGACACTGTGGAATCTTTCCACTTCCTGGGAACCATCATCTCCCAGGATCTCAAGTGGGAGCCAAACATCAGCTCCCTCATCAAGAAAGCCCAGCAGAGGATGTTCTTCCTGTGGCAGCTGAAGAAATTCAACCTGCCAAAAACTATGATGGTGCACTTCTACACAGCCATCATTGAGTCCATCCTCACCTCCTCCATCACCATCTGGTACACCGCTGCTACAGCCAAGGATAAGGGCAGGCTGCAGCGTGTCATTCGGTCTGCTGAGAAGGTGATTGGCTGCAGTCTACTGTCGCTCCAGGAACTGTACACCTCCAGGACCCTGAAGCGGGCAGGGAAGATTCTGGCTGATCCCTCCCACCCCGGTCACAGACTCTTTGAGACTCTCCCCTCTGGCAGGAGGCTGCGGTCCATCCGGACCAAAACCTCACGCCACAAGAACAGTTTTTTCCCATCTGCCACCAGCCTGGTTAACAAAGCCCAGAAACCACCCTGATACTCTCCCTTTCCCCCACACCCCCCCTTTTTTTGCTGACAGGACACCTGTAACCTGTAACTCTATGAGTTACATTAACACTCAGCTTGGACTCCTGCTTTACTTGCACAATGATCACCTGCACTGTTGTATTGCTCTTGCATCTTATACTGCTCTATATTTACTCTCACTCACTTAAAACTGTGCACATATATTTATATTATATTGTAGATATGTTTGTACTGTTTAATTTGTACTGTATTGCACCGACTACACCAAAACAAATTCCTTGTATGTCCAAAAACGTACTTGGCAATAAAGCTTTTCTGATTCTGATTCTGATTCTGATATCACAGAAAGTGTCTCCAACACTGTTGCTCCATGAGGTGTATGTCAGGAGTTGGTTGCCATCTCAGGCCATGTTTCAGGTCATTTCCAGTACCTCTGAGTCAAAATCGGCCTCAGATGAATAACGGCAACAGTTTGTCTAAGATGGTTTAATAATGAGTTTTAAACATACTTAAATCTTTTGAATATTATAGTTGTTATCCTTTATACTGTCTGCTGTATAGGTATGAGAACCAACAGCATGGGATGAGAGAAGCTACAGAGGCTGTAGCTTTTAAAGCCATGAAGACTGGCTGCTGTCCTTCAGGCTCATTCCGGCGCTGTGATTATTTCCCTCAAGGCTCACCTCTTAATGATCTCAATGTTAATACAGCTGGTAAAGCAGCTGGTACAAATCAGCTCCACATCACCGTTATGTCCCTCGGAGGACATGTCCACTGGAGTTTCTCTTCATATCTTTGTGTCCCTGTAGCTTAGAGTCATGTTTCACTTGAACACCTCCTTCCTGGCTGCACCAGGGTTCTGCATGGCTGTCCTGTAGAGGCCTATCAATCAAGAATGCTCCATCTAAAAAAATAATCATCCGTGATGCTTCAGGTACTTTCTATGAAATCATAAATTCTTCAGAGACTGTAGTGCTTTTTAAAAGACTTTCAATATATATCATAATGGAGTTGTGTGCAAAGATTTTTAAAATGCCCTTTATTTCTTCTTCATTTTCTTTTCAAGCAATGAGATTTTTGTTGTAAGTGGTCTTCATAAATATTTTTTCAGGTTTTCTAAAGGTCTTTCAAAGTTTGTTTTGGGCTTTGGGTTCTTTTTCACTCTGCCTCAGTGATTCTGTTCAACCATGAAAGCATATGGTGCACAGAAATTTGTAATTGGGACAAATGTCAAGCCTAGAAAACATTCTAGCAACACTAACTGAAAGTCATACCTTCATAATTTTTAAAATGGTTCAATTCTGTTGAGTTCTTATTTTCATTTATGAAATTGATTAATTTGCTGAAATGCATGAAAGAATAAAGCGAACACAAGGCAACCAAGAACGCAGCGAACGGTTGCAGAAAAGCGATGATGTCGTATTTGGAACGCCGGACCTGGGCATCAATTCACGGCACAATGTCCACCCAAGACAAAAGTAGTACCGCAAAGTCTTCAACTGGAATTTGAGTTTAACAAGTGAAGATTTGTATGGTGATTCATTCAGTGAGGTGAAGAAAGCCAAGAGAACGCTTGTCTGAGAGGCAATAGCTTGGAAACCTAACAAACCAGCACCTCACCTAGGAAATTAAAAACACTCTGTGGTGAGGCCTGTATACCCCTCTCAGGAAGCCATGCGGCAAACTTTGAAAGGATCACAGCATCTTTCAAATAATATTTAAAAAAGTCCAGGAAATTCTAAACAGCTTTTCCCGACATTCAATCATTTCTATAAACCACACATGTCCTCAAACTCAAGTTTTACAGATAACCACAGCAATAAATTCCTGGACTTCTTCTGTAACAAAATCATGAACCACTGCTCCACTCTGTGTCCTCCATATACTCTGCCTCAGCTGACTGATGACTCACAGTTTGGGATCTCCCAGCCTTTCTGAAATTTCTGAAATGTCTCTCTGGGGAAATATACCTCCAGAAATCATACAGTCACTCGTGGGGTTCCTCAAGGATCAGTACTTGGTCCAGCCCTCTTCATCCTCTACATGCTCTCCCTTGGCAAAATCATTTCCAGGTTTGGTGTATCATTTCTCTGCTATGCAGGTGATACACAACTTTATATTACAGCAGACCCTCATCCATCTTCTGCTTCATCATCCACCTTATCTTCATCATCATTCTCTTCACTCACTCTCTGCTTGGAGGAGATAAAGACATGAATGACCCAGAACTTCCTTAAACTTAATAGCTCAAAAACGGAGGCTATTCCGGTTGGCACTCCACATCAGTCACAGTCATCCACTATAACCTAACTAACATTTTCTGTCAGGACATTAAACTTCGACCCTCACCTCTTTTTTGACTCCCACATAAAACGCCTCTGCAAAACTTCATTCCTTCATCTGAAACACAAATCTAACTTTTCTCCACATAAACTTTGATTTCTTTATAGAGTAAACTAAAGAAATGGGAACAAATGATGTATTTGTGGCAGACTGTTGGTAACAAACAACCCAAAGATCCAACCTAACATTGATTAATTATGTGTCAACAAAACTCTGATACACCCCTCGGGTTTCTAAGCTTCTTTGTGTCTGAACAATCTTTAGGTAAGGGTTGCCATTCTTCTGCGAATACTCAGGCACTGGGCTCAAACCGAGTCCAAAAGTGGCCGAAGTCCTCAAAAAACCATTAAAAGACCTCCAGGGTCCGGAGAACGTTTTATCAAGGTGCTGTTAGGAACATTTAAGAACTACTGTAAGATCTTTCTATTTGTTTTTAATGCTTACATGGTCTGCTCCACCTCCATCTTCTGCTTTTATGTTTTCCATTCTAATGTAGCAAGGATACAGAATGGTTTATCTGGATTTGTGAGAATCTGAATTCAGAAATTTTCTTCTAACTCGAACTAGAAAGTGATTGTATAGAATACATAGGAAATCTTTTCATTATTTTTGACAGAGGTGGGTATTCCAGGTCCAAAAAGTAAAAACCCTGCCTAGTTTTCCTTCATTCTGTTCAATTAACCAGGTGATTAGTCCCTGTCTATGTTGTGGGGCTGAAAATGCAAATGGTTGGACCTAATCTCTGAACAGGCTTTTTACTTTCTGGATCTGGGTTACCCACCTCTGGTTTTCGACATATTGAAACTGCTGAAAATCTAAATAATAATAATCTAAATAATTTTATTACTGCATCGCTTTCAGAAATAACCACTGAACCCACTGTAGTAATTCCTCCTTTAAATGCTGATGAAACTATGGCACAGCAACACCAGCAGCCCTGCTGAGCTAAATGACTCTTTCTAATCAATCATAATGAAGTCAACTTATTGCTTTTGTTATGCGAGGAAATCATCCTTTGGCGGCTAAAAACATAAGCAGCTAAAGAACTAAGAGAGTGACGCCTTGGAGGTTAAAATAAAGCAGCTTTGTTTTGTTTGAGAGCTTTTAAGGCTGAAAATAACTCAGATAAATGGAAGTGTGTGGTTTTTTTAATTCTTTGTACTGGAAAATCTGAAGAATGTCTTGCAACTGACTGCCTGTCTTTACCAGATATCTGTGTTTGCAGCAGAGCGCTGCTTGTTTTCTCACCACTGGAAACACAAACCCAACCTCAGGCAACATTTTCCAGGAGTATTTTTAACAGCTGCAGCCAGAATCATGGCATGTCGAATCACATATAGTGACATTTATGGCAGGCAGTCCACTTTTAGCAAACAAAACCTGTATTTTACATTGCTGCTCATGAAACTGTGGCCTAGGCTTAGCATAAAAAATGTGCAGTTGCATTTGGAGGCTTCAGAGCTTATCCCATCATGCACCAGATGCAGGAGTGTGTGGGCTGACTGTGATCTGGATTTATCCTGAGATGATGTGTGCACCCACTCACCATCAGAAAGCTAATTTCTTCTGCAACATCTGCACAGAGAAAACACACTCGGGGATAAGTAGTAGGTCGTCATAAGACATTTTTGTATAATCTTTGTATACTTTATGTAGCCCATTTTTTGGATGGGTATATGTTTTTTGGCAGGGTACTGGCGACCACGGACTGATAAAACATCCACAGGACTGAGCTTCTACTGTAACTAACTCTATGTTCTCTCTTTCAGACTCTAACCTTGAAAACTGGATCAGAGTTTATCTGTTCTTTCTTTCTAGATGAAACGACTAAAGGAGCTACATCCATTAACATTTACTTTTCCTTCCCATAGAAAGTACTCCTGGATCAGTGCCTCTTTGTTCTCTTTGTGTCTCTGCTCTGTTCTCTCAAACCTCCAGTGGGTCGTGGCAGATGGCCGCTCACACTGAGCCTGGTTCTGGTTCTGCTGGAGGTTTCTTCCTGTTAAAAGGGAGTTTTTCCTCTCCACTGTCGCTACATGCATGCTCAGTATGAGGGATTGCTGCAAAGTCAACACCAGTGACTGTCCACTGTCTCTACATGCTCATCCAGGAGGAGTGAATGCTGCAAGTCACTGACTGGATGCAATCTGCTGGGTTTCCTTAGATAGAAAAACTTTTTATCCAATTTGAATAAATAACTGAATCTGACTGAATTGTTCAATGGTTACGATTAATAGGAATGTATGAACCTGACTGTTGTGAAGAGCCTTGAGACAACATGTGTTGTGAATTGGTGCTATATAAATAAAACTGAATTGAAATTGTCCAGGTATGTGTAGTAGTCTGCAACCTTTGGTGTGGACCTCCTTAAGTCAATGACCAGTTCCTTGGTCTTCATAGTGTTGAGTTGCAGATGGTTCCTGTGGCACCAAAACAGCAAAGTCCTTTACCAGTTTCCTATATCCCTCTTCTCTGTCATCCCTGATACATCCTATGATGACTGTGTCATCTGCAAACGTCTGAATGTGACACAGCTCTGAATTGCAACAGAAGTCCAAGGTTTACAAGCTAAAGAGAAGGGGGACCAGAACCGTCCTATGGGGTGCTCCAGTGCTGCCGATCACTGTGTCAGACGTGATGTCCTTCAGCCTGACGTATTGCAGTCCATCTGTGAGGTAACTGGAGATCTAAGCGACCAGGCAGGGGTCCACCTGCATGCTGTGTAGCTTATCCTGAAGCAGAAGGGGCTGGGTGGTGTTGAAGGCACCAGTTTATGTCCTTCAGCTGTGTAACTCATGACTCACTGGAAGATGCACAGAAAGTCTTAACTTTACTGAAAAACAGCACGCAGTGGCTAAAAATAATGGAGATCCATGCGTCTCGCATTCATGGTGGCACAGATGAACATCAAGGCCTTAGGACTGAACCTTTTAGTAGCAAACACCCCAGGTGGGTCAGGTCAAAAAAACAAAGGACAAATATGTGGAAAAGCAGCTCACAGCCACTATTAAGTACGGTGGAGGGACAGTGGTGCTGGGGGTCTGTTTTTCTTCCAAAGTCTCTGGGAACCTTGTTAGAGTGCTGGTCATCAGTGCTGGTTCTTTCAGCAGGAGGATCCAAAACAAACGGCCGAATCAACACTAGACACATCAGCCGTCTTCTATGTCTATCTCAGTCCAAAGACCACCATAGAGGAACCAGAACTCGAAGCTCCCTCTCTCTTTATGCTCCAGTCTCGTTAAACATTTTTGACTAATATCCTACTGGCATTGAGGGGGTTGTAGACAGTATTAGTAGACAGCAGGGCAGCCAGTAATTGTGCGAAATATTTGGCTGCTGAATGAATGTCCTCAAATTAAGGTTGGATTTTGATATTTCTTTCAGTGATTGATTTCGTTGTGAGGAGGTGCTGTAAGTCCTAATGAGGCGGTTATATTTCCTGAAACATAAGTTGTTTCTGCACAAATATTTCTGGCAAGGGACAGCTGAGTAAAACAGAGAGATGAACTTTTAAAAAACAGTGAAAACACTCATAAAACCTCCAGTTTATGATGTAAAGGTTGAGAAAATGACCTTTCTAATTGCAATGAAAGGATGTTCCTCGTGTTTTGTTCATGTGTTCAGCTCACAGTGTTGTAGTTTCAGAGAACAGGTTGGATTCCACTCTACGGATTTAATTGTTCAGTGAGAGGCACTCTGATGATTCAGTTTGGTTTTGATTGAAGAAACTAGACAATAAAAGCAGCCTCCTCGTTGCTGCCGCCATTTTCTCTGTCCGAGCCAACAAGGCTGAGTGAGGGGCGGATTTCCACTACTGGGCTCAGTTAATCCTCCGTCATTAAAGCCAAGCATTCAGCCAGACTACAAACAGGCCTCGGAGGTCCAGACTGTGTTAATGGAGTGTGTGTTTCCATGATAAAGCTCTGAACAATGTGTGGACGCACAAGTGGCTTTGCAAGAAAATGCCTGTAACACCTTAAACAGGTTTAAAATAGGCCTGTCATTAATAGAAGCTTGAGGCGGTCAATTGGACCTCAGACACAGAGAGCTTTTAAACCAGCTGGAAGAAGTGACAGCGGTTCGTCACGACACAGACAGAGCAGGGAGGAAGAAATTGTCTCAATTTCTAATTTAATCCACACAAACAGGGTTGGCTTTGTTCTGATCACACCCGATTAAGGGTTAACTGCTTAATTAAAGCTTTCAGCATCACCATTTTCAGATTTAGTAGCAAAGTTCATTAAACGTTTTCCTGCTTCAGACTCAGTCAGCTGAGTCTGATAACAGTTCTGGTTGAAATCGGCAAGAAATGACTGATTTAGGAGGATAAGCTAAAAACCCGTTTCCACAAGTTTCCAATTGTTTTACTCATATTATTATTAATGTTATATGACCTTCAAACAGAATTAGGTTTTCACTTTTACTTACTGTAAGTCTTTGAGTTTCCTAACTTTGATGGTTCTGGTCCATTTCACCAGTCACATGCGGACTCGGAAGCCAGAGCTCGGATCTGGGAATGACGTCCTACCCAAGCTGAGCTTGTTCTCTGCAGCCAGTCGGGAAATCAGTGGGATTTGCTGATTGTTGTGGTGCCAGAGACTATCAGCAATGCAAGGGAGGGACTTCTGACTTCTTAAGTGGGGATTTCTGGGGTTTTCTGTCTGATTTTTCCACCAAGTGCAGATGGTACCACTGGAACATGCCTAACTTGGCTGTGGTGTCATTCCCAGATCCATATCTTCAATTCCAAGGCAAATGAAACATGAGCTTATAAACATTAATGTTGATTTATTACACATTTTCTATTCTTTATTTTCAAGCAACCAGATATCCCTTTTAGTCTTTTAAAGTGGTCCTGATCAACAGTTTTTAGGTTTTCTGGGTTTTCTTTGGACTTAGGCTGCCTTTGCACTCTTTTTCAGTCCAGTTTTTAGTTGGATTATGAACTCTGACATAAAAAGGCTCCTAGACCTCAGGGATGAACCAATGTTGTGAGGCTGAAACCAGCAGCACGCCACAAAAACACAATCTGTTCCCACTTCTTTAGCTGAATCTGTGAAAGGTCACATTTTGACCGCAGCAAATATCATTTACTTCCATTGTGATACCTACAATAAAAGTACATTAAAGTTGCATTTTTTAACGAAACGATCTCCTCTTTTTGATACATTTCACAGGATTTTAATGGACTCACAGACAGATGTGAGGAATGCTTTTAATAGACTTAAAATGATTTACAGTGGAGATCTGAGGATGATTAACTGTTAGATAAAGATTCTCTGAGCTGACACCCAACCATGGGGTCAGAAATGCAGCTTAGGTCTCACTGCTCCTGCTCTTTTCTGCAAGTGTGAAAAATCAGCAGGTTTTGCACAGTTTTGATGTCTGCGACCTACATGTTTCCTGCTAAATTTAGGTTCCTCTAATGAAGCGCCTGCATGCTTGTCCTTGTGCAGCATGTGATGCTGCATGCATGCTCTCATGCAGGCATGCCTCCCCTCCCTCTCACAGAAATGCTGCAATGCGTCTTCCTCAGCCAACACTGGGTCAGTGTAACTAGCAGCAGCAGCAGGTGAAGCTTCAGCCAATGAGACTCCTGGCTGAGGATTCTTGTGTTTCCTCTGCTGTGTGGTTGTGATTGTTGATCATTTAACACTATCATGTAGGCTTTAGTTGAAGAAGCTGGAAATAAAAGATTAAAAAAAGAAAAGAGGTGGGGTCGAGGCAGCGATCCATCCTCCCTGAACGATTTGGGTCAAACTGTAAGCTGAAGATAAAGAAGAAGCTCAGGATTCAATAACACTAAAGTTCCAACTCACCTTTTGAAGTAGAATTTTTTTGCTGCTTTAGTCTTCATTTTGCAAACCTTGTAACTACAGAACAGTGACTGATCTTCATTTCATTAAATCGCACAGCTGCTGGTTGTCAGATCTGCTAGTCACTGGAAATGTTTGTGTTTGAGAGTATGATTCATTCAGTTTGTTGTACTGTAGGTCAGAGAACTCTTCAGTACCAGAGTGACGTCCTGCAGACGGTAGTGTTGGTGAACCCGTCAGAGGAGACGGTGTCTTCAGAGGTGAGTCTCGTTCAAAAAGACACCATCAACCTCCTGATGGTGTTGAATCACTCTGAGCACTTTATTAACCCTCATCCATCTTCATCCATCCATCCATCCATCCATCCATTTATTACATCTAGTAACCTGGCTGACGTCATGCTGAAACACCAGATGCCACTGAGTATTTTGGTTTTGATGATGGATTTTTTTGTGTCTTTCACCCAGACCAGTTCTCTGATCACTGACACTGCTGCCAATAAGTTGCTCATTCTGAGTGGCCAGAGCTCTGACCAGGGAGGTGACATTCTTCTGCAAAGTGGAGCATTCACTTGGCAACATTTTTCTGAAATCATCTCAAACCCTCAAGTAAGCTTTTTACTTCAGAATACCTCAGACAGCTATTTAGATGATCAAACATCTGATTACAGATTCTCTCTCCTCTGTTTCTCCATTTTAGGTCATTGAAGTCCTGTCCAGGGTCTCCTCAGAGCTGCTGTCCAGGCTTACTGTTTCCTGTCAGGGAGACCGGGGCTGGAGCTCCCTGGGCCAAAGCCAAAAGCAGCAGCCACCCCTTAATATTCTTGAATATTGCTTAAACCCGGAGCCCCACCTGGCCAACATGGACGGAGTTACAGAGTTCACAGAGTATGTCTCAGAAACAGTGGATGTACCATCACCCTTTGAGCTTCTGGAGCCACCGACCTCTGGTGGGTTTCTGAAGCTGTCCAAACCCTGCTGCTACATATTTCCCGGAGGCAGGGGGGACTCTGCTCTGTTCGCCGTCAATGGATTCAACATTCTGGTAGACGGAGGGTCAGAGAGGAAGTCCTGCTTCTGGAAGCTAGTTCGACACCTTGACAGGATCGATTCTGTCCTGCTCACCCACATTGGTGCAGACAACCTGCCTGGAATAAATGGATTGTTCCAGAGAAAGATTGCAGAGCAGGAGGAAGAGAAGAACCAAGGATGTGGCTCCAGTAGTAATGGTGACTGGATGAAGAATTTAATCTCCCCTGAGCTTGGGATTGTGTTTTTCAATGTCCCAGAGAAGCTGAGGATGCCAGAGTCTACACTGAAGGTAAAGCGGAGCATTGAAGAGGCATCTCTGACACTGCAGTACCTCAACAAGCTTGGCATCACACCTGAGCCTCTTCACAGGGTCGTCAGCAACACCACCGAACCAATAACGCTGTTCCACAAACTTGGTGTGGGAAGGTTGGACATGTACGTCTTAAACCCTGTGAAGGAAAGCAAGGAGATGCAGTTTCTGATGCAAAAATGGGCAGGGAATAGTAAAGCCAAGACAGGAATCATGATGCCAAACGGAAAGGAAGGAGAAATATCTGTCCCCTATTTAACATCAGTCACTGCTCTAATCGTTTGGATCCCACATCAACCCACAGAAAAGATAGTCCGCGTGCTGTTTCCTGGAAATGCACCGCAAAATAAAATCTTTGAGGGCCTTGAAAAACTTAAACACTTGGACTTCCTGCGATACCCTGTGGCCACTCAGAAAGACATATCATCTGGCGCACCTCCTCCAATCTTTAAGCAAACTAAGATAAGGTCAAGAACAGACAGCAAAGAGAGTCTCAAATCTTCTCCTAAACCCCATGCTAAAGCTTCTAAGAAAGAGGCCAGTGGGCAGGAGGAAGAGTCAAAAAGTGAAGCCACTAAAGAGAATAAAGCTGAGAAGAAAGAAGAGAAGAAACCCAAAAGTGACAGTTTAAAAGCCACCAAACAGCAGAAAAACAGTGAAGTGGCTCCTGGAGCTGAAAAGACAGCAAAAAAGAAAGTTTTCAAGGAAAAACCTTCAAAGCAAGAGAAAGCATCTAAGATGGGTGAAAAGCAAGACAAAGAGAAAAAAGAAACCAAGAAAGAAAAGGTAAAGAAAGATGAGAATATAAGAAAGGAAGAGAAGAAGGAGAATAAGGCAAAGGAAGACAAAAAGAAGGACCCAGCTAAACCGGAGCTGAGAAAAATCACCAAGCCTGACTTAAAGCCACTCACCCCTGAAGTGAGAAAAACTCTACACAAGGCAAAGAGTCAGGCTAAACCTAAGGCTGACAAGAATAAGGCCGTTAAAGAGGAAGCAAACAAGAAAAAGCCAGTTGCAAAAATCATCCCTGAAGAGATTGCAGCGGCAGCTCTGGCTGACAGGTCCATCATGTCCTCACCTGAAGACCTCACTGAGGACTTTGAGGCTCTAAAACAAGAGGAGATGTCCAAACAGAAGACTGGGTCTGTCCTGAAGGAAGCAATGCCTGAGCTCCCAGTGCCCATGGATGCTAAAGTTTCTCCTCAGGGTTTACCTGATGAGAAAATAACATCCTCAGCCACTAAGGTTAACCCTGCTGGATCTAAATCCCCTGTCACCCAAGAACACGACGAAGACAAACAGGTCACTGCTACTCAACAGAAAGTTGTGAGTCACAGCTTTGATAAGAAGTATGAGGAGGAGAAAATGGAGAAATATGACTTCTTAAAAGAAAGCGTTACTGACAGATCAAAGAAGAGTGAGAGCTCAGAGGAGGAAGGTGATGTGATTGAAAAAGCTGAACTAGAAGGAACAGAAGATGATGAGGTCTTGAAATTTAAAATAGAGGAGGAGAAAAATAAGTGGGACACAAATGCAACCAAGCAAAAAAGTACGACAGCCACAGCACCGCTACCAGTCTCTGCCTCTGAGCAGTTCTCCTTCATCCAAGATGAGACCATCCCTGGTTACTCAGAGACAGAGCAGACGATCTCTGATGAGGAGATTCACGAGGAAACTGAAGACAAGATCCCACAACTGCGCTATGATGTGAGCTCCTATGACATTTCTGTTCCAGATGTTCCCGGTACGTTTGAATCCATGCAGGGGATTAAAGAGATGAAGAGCTCTGTGGTTTCTAATGTTCCAGATGTCAAACCTAAAACTTTTGTGGGAAGTCAGGAGCCTGAGTTTGCGCCTTATCCTTCCATCATCACTGCTCCTCTTGCAGAAGAGGAACATATCTCTTCTGCAACATCTATCACAGACTATGACAGACTGTCATCTTTTGCCACATCTGTGGCTGAGGACCAATCAATTGCCTCGGGGACAGCAGCTCAGGCCGAAGACGCTGGGAGAAATTCACTCTTGCTGGACACTGTCAACAGCGCTCCATCACGTGCAGAGGCTGCCCAAGGAAAAGACTATCTCCATTCAGCAGGAACCATCTCTCCTACCTCCTCCCTGGAGGATGACAAGTGCTTTAAGTCTCCGTCCTCTGATGAATACCAGCCCAACATTCCAGAGATAGAGAGTGATGCAAAGACCAAAACAGTCCATGAAGAAGAAGATGATGAGGAAGATGAAGATGAAGACCAAACTCCAAATGTTGATATCCCTCTGAGTAAACTTCAAGAGGGCTATGAACAAGCTGCCTCCTTGATGTACCAGGAGGAACAGAAATCTCCCTCTACTGTCATTCCCATGCAGGCTGTCAAGGAAAACCAGACTCTCCTCAGCACACAAGTGTTTCAGTCTGCTGCTGATGGAAAACCTGGAATCTCACCCCCTCCATCTTTCTCCCCTGGGCTAGAGTCCCGATCCAGGCAGGACAGTGAAGAGAGATGCTTTAGTCCTGATGACAGCACCATGAAACTGGCGTCACCCACACAGTCAGTACCCACAAGCAGTGGTTACTCTCCAACAGAAGAGAAAGCTTTTAAGACAGAAGAAAGAGATGAAGGGCTGAGCGCCATTAAAACTGACTTTCAGAAAACTGACCGATCAGTCACCATCTCAGACAATACCTCCTTTATTGGCTTGCCAGGTGACAAGACAACATTTGAAGCTTCTGAGGAATCGGATGAGGGCAGTGAGGATGACTATTACACTAAAAAGGAGTTAAAGCCCACTTTAAAAGCTAAACTTATGGAAGCAAAAGAAGGTTGCTTTTTAGATGAGGACTTTACATTCGAAGGAAAATCTACAAAGACAGAAGCAGAAGCTCAGAGTTCAGACAAAATGCAGGTGTCCTTCAGCACAATGGAGAAACCCAAACCAAAAGTGATGTTTTCTGATGATGAAGAAAAAGATGAAGATTTTCCAAGTGGGGTAGGATCGAAACCCCTTTCAGATGAAAAAGACAAAGCTGAGACAGCAGATATTACCATTAGAGAGCCAGAGAAAAGTGTTAATTTCAGTCTTTACGAATACCCAGAGAAAGAGAGCAGAGAGAGGGCTGTCTACACAAGGCAGGACACACCATACGTCCACGGCAAAACCTTCTCTTACGGTGATATTTATAGCAGCAAAACTAGTTCAGAGGAGTCTGATCTGTATCGAGAGGAGTCTCCAGATAAGGTAGAGCAAGAAGCTTCAAAGGGTGGTGCAGATATACACAAGCATGAGCCTCCTTCACCAAACAAGGTGTTAGAAAAAGAAGGAGGAAACTACTCCTCCTCTTCATGGCTTGAGTCCAAGGGTACATCAGCCATAGATCAATTTGAAAAAGAGGTTAAAGAAAAAGACATAGTTGTTTTTAGTCAGACTAGTCGTTTCCCCTCAGTGGCTGACAGACCTGAAGCCTCAACCACATGTTTGTCGTCAGAAAAGGACGAAACTCTCAGCACAAAGTCCCCAACGTTCCGCTCAATCACACCCAGGGTTCCTTCTGCCTCAGGCTACAGCGAGATAGGAGCATGTCTAGAAATCGACATGCGAAAGCTAACGGCAAGAGATGAGGAAGATTATGATGACGATGACGTTATTGATGATGATGAGGTAGAAGATGAAGAGGAGGATGAAGATGACATTGATTCTGATATGGAAAAAGGTGCCAAAGAGAAATCTGAAAAGGACGTTAAAAGTCCAGTAAGTCAAATGTTAGGCTCCAACAGACCTGAGTTTATGGTTTCTATGGCGGGATACGGTTACAATAGTCAGGGAAAGCCGAGCATCACAGAGAGCAGCTCAAGTTCAGTCCTAAAGGCTGAAGATCAAGCCCAGGATGACTCCTCTTGTGTCAGTGGAAAGCCAGTGGATGTAGGGGCTACAGGTTTGTCCAGTTACTCTTCAGGTTTTGAATACTCGTACAGAAGAGATGAAAAAGAGTCGTTATTGTCAAGTCACCCTGGAGACAAAGAGAAAGAAAATTTCCCTTTAAAATCAAGAGAGGACAGTTATTACCAAAGCCAAAAAGATGATACTGAATTTGAGAAACAGGAGACTCCAGATATTCTGAGTAAGAGCTCATTGGAAACAAACTTTCAGTACACAACCACAGCTGCTGTCCCCGGCTACTCCTCTTCTTCAGCCTACAGCTACTCCTCCTCCACCTCAGGCTCCCTCTCCACCAGCCGACAGTTTGGAGAGGAGTTGGAGACACCTGCGTCCGCTGAGCCTCTCTTTGAGTATTCCTCATTTAAAGATGAACACTCTCTTGTCGTGGATTGTCCCTCCTCCAGCTCAGCTGGTGCCAAAGATGACTATCTTGAAGTTTCTGAGAAGCAAATCACGGTAACAACCACGGTGGAGTCCAGATCCAGTTTAGCTTGCTTCCCCCCCCCCAGTCCTTTTGAGGAGGTCAGATCCTTCCCAACAGTCTCATCGGCCACTGTTGCTCAAGAGAGTGAGGAACATGCAGCTCCATTAGGTGGAGTCATTGATAAAGGGCCTAAATCTGAATGCTTCTATAAGCCAGAGTGGCCTGAAGAAACCAAGTTGGACACAGCTGCTCGGTTTGGGGCCTCTGCGGGTCCTTTTGCAGACTTCTCCATGAATAAAGAGGCTGCCAGTGCTGCTCTATTTGGTGTCACTTCTTCTCCTCGGCCTGACATTGAAGGCAAGCATTACTTTGAGGAGACTGACAGCAGTGAAGAGGAGGATGAGGAGGCATATATGCGTGAAATGAATCGGAGGTCTCCTTCCAGCGGTCCTACTGGTAGCCTCCCATTTTGTGACATGCCAGTTGCTCCAGTCTTCATTGAAAAGGCGAGTGATGCACTTCCAGATGTTCTTGGTTCTTACATGGCAACACCTCTCCAGACGAGCAAGCCGGACACAACAAACGGCCCGACGGATGTAAGCACAAGTAGCAGCATTCCTGCCGGGGTAACGACAGCTGAAGCACCTTCAGGCGCAGCCAGAGTGGAGTCCAAAGAGGGAGCAGCAGGCTACATCCGGAGTTCATATGAGTGGGAAATGCCCAAGCCTCAAATGGGAATGGTGCCTGGAGACTCACCCCCTCATTACCGTCATGATGACGAGTTTGAGGAGGAATGTGAGATGGAGCCGGAGCACCCCCCTCGCCCGCTTTCACTTGCTTCAACCGATCAACCGTTCCACTCGCCATTCTATGCAGAAGAGTGCAGTCGGGGTGAGCAGGATGATGATGACGATGATGACAGCGATCAGGACTTACCTATAGGAGCAACCTCTTCCTACACCAGCCGAACCTCTCCTGGATACTCATCCTCTGAATTAAGGCAACGCAAAGAAGACCTGTCACCATCCTTCATCAACCCCTGCATGAGGCGGCTTTCCAGTGATGAGGAAGACAAGGAGGAAGGCCGCACCAGTGATCAATCACGGGAGGGGGATGAACATGACTTGTCAGTCAAGAGGAGGGCGCACAAACAGCCCCATGTTTACCAGTCCCACAGCAGGGACAGCAGCTCTCTGCACCAGGTCGGTGCAGAGATGTGTCTGGCTACAGAGGACACCCCACCCACCTCTGTCAGCGAGTCCCTACCCTCTCAGTCAGAGTCAGATCTGCATCCTGGCACTGAAGAGTACCCCTCAGTTACCGGTGAAGGCAACATGGACTCAGACGAGGACGGAGAGTACATGCCGATTGATAAAACTGCTACAGGGCGAGGTAGCCATCATTCTACTTCCAGGAGGCGTGACCCTCCTCCTGCTCCCCTCCTGGACCCTTGCCCTCATCCTCCTCACCCAGATGTCTGCATGGTGGATCCTGACTCTTTAGGTAATGGCGCTCTGAAGAAAGAACCAAAAGCAAAAAGCCTGAAGAAGTCCTCGGGCAAAACAAAATCAGCTTCTCCAGCCAGGCGCAAGAGGTCTCCCATGCCTGTTAAACAAACGCCGTCACCTCGGAGTGCCTCACTGAAGAAAAAGGATGCAGACAAGAGCTCACGCATGTCTCGTCTGTCAGATGGACAAGGCTCCAAAGACGATGACCTCTCCAGATCAAGCTATAACCCCGGCAAAGGGCTGACAAATGGTGTCAAAACCAGCTCAGGTGAGCAAATGTAATGTAGACGTTCATAATAAAGTTGCAACAGTTTTGATACAACCTGTTTGTTTTCTCCATGTTTCAATGATACATTAAAATAAAGTACCTGTCAGCATCACCCCTGGTAGAGATGTGAAAAAAGCCTTGAATTAAATTCCTCTCATGTTGCAGGAGTACAATCTTACATGAACAGTTTTGGAAAATTCATTGAGGGAAAAATCCCTCATAAGAAATAATAGCTTTTCAATTCAGTTTTATTTCTATAGGCCAGTTTACAACACATGTTAACGGCATATTACAACACGTCTCAAGGCACTTCACAAGGTCAATTCAACCAGTCTTCCAGATTCCCAGTCAGGTTCATACATTCCAATTAATCGTAACCATTGAACAGTTCAGTCAGATTCAGTTATTTATTCAAATTGGATAAAAAGTTTTTCTATCTAAGGAAACCCAGCAGATTGCATCCAGTCAGTGACTTGCAGCATTCACTCCTCCTGGATGAACATGTAGAGACAGTGGACAGTCACTGGTGTTGACTTTGCAGCAATCCCTCATACTGAGCATGCATGTAGCGACAGTGGAGAGGAAAAACTCCCTTTTAACAGGAAGAAACCTCCAGCAGAACCAGAACCAGGCTCAGTGTGAGCGGCCATCTGCCACGACCGACTGGAGGTTTGAGAGAACAGAGCAGAGACACAAAGAGAACAAAGAAGCACTGATCCAGGAGTACTTTCTATGGGAAGGAAAAGTAAATGTTAATGGATGTAGCTCCTTTAGTCGTTTCATCTAGAAAGAAAGAACAGATAAACTCTGATCCAGTTTTCAAGGTTAGAGTCTGAAAGAGAGAACATAGAGTTAGTTACAGTAGAAGCATACAAAGTGATGATCTTTGACCATTCCTTGTTGCAGAAGCTCATGGTCATGGAGGAAAGTTGAATTTGTGTCTGTTGAACAATTTCTGTTCAACAGATGTGTTCTTTGATGTGACTGTATGTTTTAAATTATTATGCTACTGAAAGACCCAATGGGAACACATTTTTTACATTTCTGGTGAAGTCCATCCATTTTTTTTATTCTTTGTAAACATTTCCTGGTATTAGAAAGAGTTTATGATGCCTCATGTGCACTAATCTAACAAGGTTCCCTGGACATTTGAAAGAGAAACAGCTCCACAGCATCATAGATCCTTCGTCCTACTTGACAATGAGCATGAAGTGTGTTTCATTTGTGACTCCAGACCCACCTTGAGTGTTGCTGAAACTGTAATCTTAGAGCAGCCAAAAGGAGCTTACCCCTGAGGGTAGCTGGACTCAGCCTTAGAGATAGGGTGAGGAGCTCCATCATTCAAGGGGGACTCAAAGGAGAGGCGCTGATGGTGTAGGGGTTAAGCACACGACTATATATGGAGGCTACAGTCTTCAATGCAGCCATCTCAGGTTCAAGTCCCAGACCCGGCAACATTTGCCAAATGTCTCCCCATCTCTTCACCCCTCTTTCATGTCTGCCTACTGTCAAAAACTAAAAATAAAGACCACTAATGCTGAAAAATATCTTTAAAACGGAGAGACGATGCTCTTCTGCATCAAAAGGAGTCAGTTGAGGTGGTTCTGTCGTCTGATCAGGATGCTCCCTGTGCCCCTCCCTTCGGGGGTTTTCCTTTTACGTCCCACTGGGAAGAGGCCCTGGGTAGACCCAGAACACGCTGGACGGATGTTATTTCCCGTCTGGCCTGGAAACGCTTTGCGATCCCCCAGTATGAGCTGGAGGATGTCGCTGGGGAGAGAGATATCTGGGTTTCCCTGCTGGACCCGGCAGACGGACGGATGGATGGATGGACCTTCATAAGAGTTGGTGACCATAAGATATCTTTCTTTTGATGAGGTTCTCCAATGGTGAACTTTGGATATGTTTTACCTCTCTTAACATTCTGCTCACTGTGCTTAGTAGCAACATAAATAAGGGGTTCTCACACAGCATTGGGGTGGATGATAAAAGATGTGAAAAAGGGCTTCTGTGTGACATTATATACATTCCCCAGGGAAACGCAAAACTATGGATTACACATTAGAAGTTTCTAAGCAATCTGACAAAAAAAGTGAAGTCTAAATAAAAAATATACACATTTATACATTGTTAGGGGTATTAATACTTGGGCTAAACATGACTGAGTTAAAAAATGTTATTTCTTAACATTTGATATTTTCCACTACTGAATAAATGGGATCGAGTAAAAGGTTACATTTTGGCAAAATATTCAGGGTGAGATTATGCTCCTGCAATAAAAAAGGGATTAATTTGAAAGATTAATCCAAATCTTCCCCAGAGGTGTTTCTAAATGTGGATGGCAATGTATATTTGTACTGAACAGTACTGAGCTGGGATGGATAGAAATAAACTGGATTAAATTTGCTTGATTTAGGCAGTCACCAATTAGACTGAATTTATTGAAAACTGACTTCATTTGAATCATTTTGCTTTGAAATAAATTGAAGAGGACTACATTCATCTGATCATCCATTTGACGTTAGCTCTATGTAAAGAACCTGATGATGACTCGGCCATTGTGTTTTGTTGTCCCAGGTTCCCAGAAATCCGGCCCAGCAGCCGCTCCAGGCCTTCCCATTTTTGTGGATCTGGCCTACATTCCCAACCACTGCAGTGCTAAGAACGTGGACCAAGAGTTTTTCAAACGCATTCGCTCTGCATACTACGTAGTGAGCGGAAATGACGCCGCAGGAGGCGAACCTAGCCGAGCAGTCCTTGATGCTTTGTTGGATGCCAAAGCTCAGTGGGGATCAAACCTACAGGTATAAGAACCACCTGCTTCCAGAGCTCATTTAATTATATTCCATGTTGTTCAAATAATGGACACGATTTGAAAACTTATTTTCTAAAAAAATATTGGAATTGAGAGAATGGATTTCCTCATCTTCTGTCTTGGCTGAGCTTAATAAAAAAACAGCGATGGGGTTTACTGGCCTGAACTGCAAAAAGTTACATCCGACGTGAAAAACGTTCCTGGTTTTCCTGAGCAAGGAGCGCACTTGAAACCATATTTTTACAAACACTCAATAAAGACACATAACCTTTTTTGTCACTGAGATTAAATCTGACTAAATGTTTCCTGTTTTAGGTCAGTTTAGCATAGAGGGACCCCCAGGATGTGACATTACTCCCCTTTTCAGGTCTTGACCTGTGTTACCTGCAGCGCATTGTTTTTTTTACAACAGGAAAACTTAGATTTCTCTACAGACTTAGACTGAAACCAAGAAGAGACAGATTATTCTCTCCTGCTAGCTGACAGTTAGAATGTGGACTCGTTGCTTTTATGACAAGTTGAAGCTTTAATTACACATTAAACACATTAAAGTGAAATAATTCTCCATAACATTTCTGTGCCTCTCATTTTGATAAGAGTAGATTTAAAACTACATCAGAACAGTTTGTGTATGCAACTAATTTATTGAGCTCTTGCTAATGTAATGTTAACTTCTGGAAGTGAGAGTTTTTGTGGCTGACAAGTTATAGACATGTCAGTGTTGTCAGATTCCCGAGTTGGAAAGAAATCCGTTAAGTTTTAGAGCTCTTCAAGCTTGAATTGGTTGAAGGAAATGTTGCAGAAGGTTCATTCTTCATTCTGGCCAAAGGCCTTTAATCTCTGATCAGTAGAAGCAGGTTGTGTGTTTTCAGACAGTGAGGTAAAAAGGTTGTCATTTTATAAAAGGTATGTAAACATCTGTTTTCAGCTGTTTGTCCCATCATGTTTGAATTGTTTTAGCTTGTCCCCATAACCTGGATCCCCTCATTTTTTCCGGTCTCCCTCTTAGGTGACGCTGATCCCCACCCACGACACAGAGGTGACCCGCGACTGGTACCAGCAGACCCATGAAAGGCAGCAGGAGCTCAACATCATGGTCTTGGCTTCCAGCAGCACAGTCGTCATGCAAGACGAGTCTTTTCCAGCCTGCAAGATCGAGTTTTAAGATCGCCGTCGCCTCTCCTTTCTCCATCCTTCTAACCTCTCTGCTGTAGATTTTTTCTCTTTCTGTACCCCGATGTGTCTCTGCTCTGGCCATTAATATTCATAGCAAAGCAAAGACAGATCTGGAGATCTCTTTTAGTGTTTTTGTTGGTTCTAAGCGTGGTGTGGCTATCATCATTGGTACACAAAGGTACGTTTCAGCTAGTCTTCATCCTTCTTTGGAATAATAATAATTATTAATATCTCTCCTGTGACATAGCCCTGAACCTTTTCACATTTAGTTAATTTACAACCACAAACTTCCATGTGTTTTATAGCGGCTGAAATATTTGCCTGGTTTTCTTTGCAAAATAACCCAAACTCAGTCAGATAGGATTGAGAGTGTCTTAACTTATAGGTCTTGACACAGATTCTCAGTTGGATTTACATCTGAACTTTGACTAGGCCAGTCAAACAGAGCAATGTGCTTTGATCTAAACATTGACTTGTAACTCTGGCTGTATGTTGAAGGTTGTGGTCCTGCTGGAAGGTGCACCTCGCTCCAGTCTCAGGAACTTTGCAGCCTCCAACAGGTTTTCCTCCTCTTCTATTTAACTCCATCCATCTTCCAAATAACTGACAAGCTTCACTGTCCCTGCTAAAGAAAAGCACCCCAGAGCATGATCCTGCCACCACCATTTTAGCTGATTTTTAGAGTAACCGGTTGCACTGGATTTAATTTAGGTTCATCAGAGTACAGGAGGCTGAATAAAAATGCACTTCACATATCCAAGTTTTATTTGTAAAGAATTTTAAAATCCATCTAACAATTTTACTTTACAAATATACACTACTTTGTCATAATCTATCACATAAACTCCAAATAAAATACATTCAGGTTTGTGGTTTCAACATGACAAAGTGTGGGAAATTTCAAGGGATATGAATACTTTTGATAGGCATTGTATCAGTTTGGGTCATGAAAGAGGATGTTTCTTTCTGCTCCTCTCAGCAGAAGCACAATCCTGAAAAAATGAAAGCAGCAGTTCTCAAATGTTTAAGCTTCAAATCGACAAAACAGCTGCGTCACAGTTAGGACCCAACTTTTTCTGGCTGAAGAATACAAACATTGATGATTGATTATTGGTCAATAAAAACACCACAAATATCAATCCACCAATTTCCATGCCTCAATGTCAGATCCAGAGGTCTTTAAATCCAGAAATAACAAAAGACTCCAGTCATTAAGCTCATCATAAAAAATCTGGACAAAGTTTTCCTCATTTCTTTTGCTCTTTTCTCTGGTAAAACAGTGACAGTGTTTAGTTTTCGACATATGGAGATAGAAGCATAGAAAAGTAGATCCCAGCGCTCCCTTTAGAGTATATTTGTTGTAGCAATGGGGACATAATAATCAAAACCCTGTATTGTAGTGAGTTCTAATATTTCTACTGTTCTCTCAAACAAGTAAGACCTTCCTGGTGGCTGTTTTCTCACAGTGAAGCTCTCTATAACCATTCCTGTGGTCTATGATGTAGTTTTCCAGTTAACAGATCATCCCAGAGATCATGCAGAGAGCTCATCAGAAGAACATCATTCAGTTGCAGAAGGAAGAATGTACTCTGCTACAACAAGACTATGGTTGTGAGCTTTGATTGTGTTAAAGAAGACCATGGCTGTTTTGGTTGATGAGAGATCGTCGCCCCACATGTGCCTTTCTGTCCTGCTGTCCTAGAAAGGAAAAATGAGTCGAATGCAGGGCAGCAGAGACTCAATAGGATGTACTCCTTCGCTGCCTGTTGGGGTCAGAGATGTATGAAGCGAGAGTTAAACGGCACTTTTAAAGCACCAACTCAGTGTTTCAGCTGCCACTTAAAGAAGCACAAAGCTCACCAGTGAACAAAGTTTAAATCTGTTTTTCATTTTTCAGATTTAGCAACATACTTTTGACCTGAAAACATGCACTAATCCTCTTGATTTACTTAACAAACTTTTAGACTTCATTACATTTGAATCCTAAACAAACACCAACATCCTAACAAATCTGAGGACCAACAAATCTATAGTTTTAACTCCCACTAAAACTCTTTCATTTAATCTCAGCTCATCTACTGCATGCAAAGAAAGGCGAGGGCCTTTAAAAACGCAGCCTGCATGGGGCAGAACCCGGTCGGCCTGAATGTGAAGATGCAAATCATACCTTTACGTTCTCAGCAGAGGACTTTGATCTTCTGGTTGCCTTGGTTACAATGCATCACATGACACACACCATGCAACTGGCCATCTGTGAGCCTACAGTGTGATCGGTATTAAGATTTATGCTTTCTGCTCAGATAAAAAGGGTAAAAGTTCACTGTACCTCACTGTGCTGCCCGCTCAGTCTGCAGTCCTGGTTAACATTGTAAAACAACTCACTCAAAGCCCAAACTGCCAGACATGAGATGCTCTCTTCACTCATGTAAACACATTTGATCTGTTATTCAGTTATCTGCAGCCCCACGCACCTGACTGCTTCATTTAAAACCATGCATCTGAAATAAATAAACCTTTGTTACACAACCCATCCAAGCCCAGCTTGTTCGTGCATGCGTACCTTTTGAGTTCGTCTGTATTAACATGAAACTGACTCATTATGGAAAAGCTACTTTAGACGATGTTGTTTTGAGAAGCAGGAACTGTTCAGTTTGGAAGAGGCACATGTAACATGGCTTTATTGTGCAGTAAAGAAAGCCCATTGAGGATTTTTTCCTCCTCCCTGCTTCATAGTTTTTCCTTCATCTCTTAATTTAAGTGCAATATTCTCTTTATCTCTATTTAAATGCTTATAAAAAGTTAAATTGAATTCAGATTTGATGTTGGAAGGCAAAAAAGTGTGTTGAAGACCAATAAAAGTCATTTATGAAAGAAAGAATGTCTCTGTCTTCTTGTCTTTCTGTGTTATTGCAGCTTGTAAATAATTTTCTGTCACTACTTAGGATCACACCTTCAAAATGTGAGATTAATGGTTTAATGAAAGTTTGGCTAGTTTTTAATTAAGCCAACGTTAACCTCTCATTACAACACGTAAAGGGCTTATCAAAAGCTAATACATTACCTATCATTATTATGTTTTCCATGTTTCTGATGGATTACTGAAGTTTGTTTTATAAATCAGTCAAGGTTTAGAGTGGAAAACAGAGCTAGCCTTTCTAGGCCATTGCCAGGTTTCAAGTAAGCAAACTATGCTAACAACACTTTTTCTTGTAAAGAAGAACAGTTAGCTTATTATTTTATGCTAATTATACAGATCTCTGACAGATTATAGAAGAAATATTTTTATTTTTACAAACTAATTCACTTTTAGAGCAAACAGCTTGCCTTTCTCAAACATAGCCAGGGCTAAGCTAAGCTAACAATTCTAAATATGATTCAAACCTCAATCACAAACAATAAAGGCTGGTGAAATACATCTAATTATTATACACTTATAATAAAAGCTTTTAGGTAAGAAAGCATAGAACAGCCTTTATAAATTCAGAGGAAATCCTTCACATTCCATCTGTTTTTGAAAAGCAAGTTGTGTCCTGGTGCTTGCAGTATAAAGCTCCCCGTATTTTAATTCAATGAGTAAAACGCCCCCAGAGAGGTAAAAATGTTGCAGAGTCTTAATTCAGAAGGATTCAAATCTGCTAAACATTTTTAAATCATTTCTGACATACAGAAGTTCAACCTGACTAGTTAATGGTAGATTTCACCATGCTTTGCTGGATCTAATATTTGTCCTCTATTAACACATCTGTAGACAGTCTGCTAAGCTTTTAAAATCTTTGATCTAAAGTAAATTCACCACCAGTGTCAGGTTGGAGTTACACAAATGGTACTGGGGTTGGAAACGGGTGTGAAAGGTTTGGAATAAGTTAACTAGGGAAGTGGGTTGTGAGAAGGACTTCACAGTTTGTTTAGCTATAAGTACATTAATATTGAAAAAGACCATAAAATAACAGCCTGGTTTCAACTGGAGACGAGTCCAAAGGTTTATTTGAGTGAGTTAACACACTATCATATTGGTTTCATGTTTTCTCTGTACACACAGTCAGGTAAGGTCACAGACTCACAGTTTGCATTTCTTTTCTACAGTTCATCAACTATACCATGACAGCAGACAGCGTTGCATCCACTTGAAAAGCTTCTGAAGCACGCGCTCCCTCGTGTCCACTTGTGCTACCTAGCAGCTCACCACAATAAAATGCATATTGAATGTAAAATGCCCTCCTTTTTGTTCAGTGATAAAATTAGGTTTGAATGTGTTTTTAGAAAAAATATACTCACCCAAATCCAGGAAACAGCATAAGACAGCTACAAATAAACTACAGTTAAATAAATCTATTGTGCAAGTTTTAAATATACAGTGGACACATCTCTGACCTTAAGATTGAATATTAACGGCAAGGAAGATTCAGCTCCTAATGTGGATGCTTGTATTTTATTGAAACTCTGAACCTGACAGCTGCTGAACCACCATCCAGAACAGAACAATTCAGCCCTCTCAGTGAGAAACAAGTACAGCTGCTCCAAAACCAGAAAAATCACCATGAATGTGACAGACGATGCAACAGCTGGCGCTAAAACGGCTTAAACGTCATCACTGTGGCTCTAAAAGAAAAGACAGAGCAGAAATATGCTCATACAAGGTAAAGCTGCATCTGTACAGTACAAAAACATCACACTATAAAAACTAATTAAAGTATGATATTATCATATTGTCCCAGTTCTCTGCAGCTTTAACTCATAGTTTTAGTTTCCCAAGATTCTTCCAGGAAGTTTCAGACTCTGCTCTCCTCAGGTTTGGTTTTCAGAAGTGCTGAAAAGCAAAGTTTCCATGAAAGCCTATAAGTGAGTGTAACAGAATGTCACAGACAGACCAGTTGGACCAGTCAGTTGAGGTTCTGTGGTGTAACTGGGGTGTAACCCAACCCTGGGTTTCAGCATTGCTGCAGTCATCGGCTGGAGGAGAGAAAAGGACACGATGCTACAATCTTTGTTGACTTCGACTTGAAGGAGCTGGTTTACGGCTCTGCTGGCTGAACATGTTCTGGGTCCCGGGGCGTTTCAGGTTGGGGGACGTGTTCTGGACTGTCTGTCCACAGCTCCATGGACTCCTGTGTGTCAAAGAACTCGTCCGGCCCCTCAGGGGACTGAGGCGTTTGCGAGCTGGATCCAGCCTCGCTGCTGCTCTCCCTGAGCTCCAGTAGCACCGGCAACGACCCGGGGAGGCAGTAACTCTCCATCCGACACAGACTGAGCTCTGCTAAAGCCACGCAGGGAGGTCTCTGTGCTGGATCTGAGGTCAGCCCACTGGAGGAATCTAAGGAAACCTCCTGTCTGTCCAGCGGGGGATCAGGATTGTCAGGCTGCCTTTCAGTACCACTACTGGGTTCAGTTTCTTCCTCTGGGGAGTTGTTTGGAGTCAGAGGGACTTGAGTGGGGTTTAAACCAGTGGGACATGTTGGGTCGACGGCAGATGGTGGTTGGCTGGAAATGTTCTGAGAGGAGTGGGTCTCCTCGCTGCTCTGAGGGGTTAGAGAGACCTTATCGCTGAAGCTGAACCTTGGTGAGGTGTCAGCTGTGGTGGGAGAGGACGGTCCAGCACTGGAAACTGTGCTGGATGGACCACTGCTGTCTGTGGGGACAGAAAATTAAGAGAACTGGTTTAAACACCACTGGTTTTGGTCTTAGAAACTGTTGATTTGTGTTGAAAGTGTTCCCTCTGATTACCAGCCCCATTTTAGATATGATTAATCTATCTTTAGTAAATGGATCAGAACCACAAGCTTTTAAGTTAGCTGTAATTAAACCTTTACTTAAGAAACCTTCGCTTGATCGAGATGATTTAATAAATTACAGACCTATATCCAATCTTCCATTCTTATCTAAAATTATTGAGAAAATAGTTGCTAATCAAATGTGTGAACATTTATACAGCAATGACCTGTTTGAAGAGTTTCAGTCAGGTTTCAGAGCTCATCATAGCACTGAAACAGCTCTGCTGAAAGTCACTAATGATATTATTATGGCCTCAGATAATGGACTTGTGTCTGTTCTGGTTCTGTTAGATCTCAGTGCTGCATTTGATCCAGTCGACCATAATATTCTCTTAGAAAGGCTGGAATATGCTGTAGGGATCAGGGGAACAACGCTAGGCTGGTTTAAATCTTATCTGTCTGACAGATTCCAGTTTGTTCATGTAAATGATAAATCATCTTTAAACTCCAGGGTTAATTGTGGAGTACCACAGGGTTCAGTACTTGGGCCAATTCTCTTTACTATATATATGCTTCCAATAGGTCAAATTATCAGGCAGCATAGGATAAATGTTCACTGTTACGCTGATGATACTCAGCTTTACTTATCCATAAATCCTGATGAACCCAACCAGTTAGATAGACTACAAGCATGTCTTGAAGACATAAAAACTTGGATGACTTTAAATTTTCTGCTTCTAAATTCAGACAAGACAGAAGTTGTCGTCTTTGGACCGAAGTCTTTAAAAAAGAAACTGCTTAGTCAATTACTTAACCTGGATGGCATTAAATTGACCTCTGATAATAAAGTAAAAAACCTTGGTGTTAACTTTGACTAGGACATGTCATTTAAATCCCATATTAAACAGGTTTCTAGGATTTCCTTCTTTCATCTCCAGAACATTGCCAAAATTAGAAATATCCTATCCAGGAGTGACGCTGAAAAACTAGTCCATGCATTTGTTACTTCAAGGCTGGACTATTGTAATTCTTTACTATCAGGATGTCCACAAAATGGTTACCTGGAGCTTAGTTACCTGGAGCTTAGTTACCTGGAGCTTAGTTACCAGGAGCTTAGTTACCTGGAGCTTAGTTACCTGGAGCTTAGTTACCAGGAGCTTAGTTACCTGGAGCTTAGTTACCTGGAGCTTAGTTACCTGGAGCTTAGTTACCTGGAGCTTAGTTACCAGGAGCTTAGTTACCTGGAGCTTAGTTACCTGGAGCTTAGTTACCAGGAGCTTAGTTACCTGGAGCTTAGTTACCAGGAGCTTAGTTACCTGGAGCTTAGTTACCTGGAGCTTAGTTACCAGGAGCTTAGTTACCTGGAGCTTAGTTACCTGGAGCTTAGTTACCAGGAGCTTAGTTACCTGGAGCTTAGTTACCTGGAGCTTAGTTACCTGGAGCTTAGTTACCTGGAGCTTAGTTACCAGGAGCTTAGTTACCTGGAGCTTAGTTACCAGGAGCTTAGTTACCTGGAGCTTAGTTACCAGGAGCTTAGTTACCTGGAGCTTAGTTACCTGGAGCTTAGTTACCAGGAGCTTAGTTACCAGGAGCTTAGTTACCTAGAGCTTAGTTACCAGGAGCTTAGTTACCTGGAGCTTAGTTACCAGGAGCTTAGTTACCAGGAGCTTAGTTACCTGGAGCTTAGTTACCAGGAGCTTAGTTACCTGGAGCTTAGTTACCAGGAGCTTAGTTACCTGGAGCTTAGTTACCTGGAGTTTAGTTACCAGGAGCTTAGTTACAAGGAGCTTAGTTACCTGGAGCTTGGAGCTTAGTTACCTGGAGCTTAGTTACCTGGAGCTTAGTTACCAGGAGCTTAGTTACCTGGAGCTTAGTTACCTGGAGCTTAGTTACCAGGAGCTTAGTTACCTGGAGCTTAGTTACCTGGAGCTTAGTTACCTGGAGCTTAGTTACCAGGAGCTTAGTTACCTGGAGCTTAGTTACCTGGAGCTTAGTTACCTGGAGCTTAGTTACCAGGAGCTTAGTTACCTGGAGCTTAGTTACCTGGAGCTTAGTTACCAGGAGCTTAGTTACCAGGAGCTTAGTTACCAGGAGCTTAGTTACCAGGAGCTTAGTTACCTGGAGCTTAGTTACCTGGAGCTTAGTTACCTGGAGCTTGGAGCTTAGTTACCAGGAGCTTAGTTACCTAGAGCTTGGAGCTTAGTTACCTGGAGCTTAGTTACCTGGAGCTTAGTTACCAGGAGCTTAGTTACCTGGAGCTTAGTTACCTGGAGCTTAGTTACCTGGAGCTTAGTTACCTGGAGCTTAGTTACCAGGAGCTTAGTTACCAGGAGCTTAGTTACCTGGAGCTTAGTTACCAGGAGCTTAGTTACCAGGAGCTTAGTTACCAGGAGCTTAGTTACCTGGAGCTTAGTTACCTGGAGCTTAGTTACCTGGAGCTTAGTTACCAGGAGCTTAGTTACCTGGAGCTTAGTTACCTGGAGCTTAGTTACCAGGAGCTTAGTTACCTGGAGCTTAGTTACCTGGAGCTTAGTTACCTGGAGCTTAGTTACCAGGAGCTTAGTTACCAGGAGCTTAGTTACCAGGAGCTTAGTTACCAGGAGCTTAGTTACCTGGAGCTTAGTTACCTGGAGCTTAGTTACCTGGAGCTTAGTTACCTGGAGCTTAGTTACCTGGAGCTTAGTTACCTGGAGCTTAGTTACCAGGAGCTTAGTTACCAGGAGCTTAGTTACCTGGAGCTTGGAGCTTAGTTACCTGGAGCTTAGTTACAAGGAGCTTAGTTACCTGGAGCTTGGAGCTTAGTTACCTGGAGCTTAGTTACCTGGAGCTTAGTTACCAGGAGCTTAGTTACCTGGAGCTTAGTTACCTGGAGCTTAGTTACCTGGAGCTTAGTTACCAGGAGCTTGGAGCTTAGTTACCAGGAGCTTAGTTACCTAGAGCTTGGAGCTTAGTTACCTGGAGCTTAGTTACCTGGAGCTTAGTTACCAGGAGCTTAGTTACCAGGAGCTTAGTTACCTGGAGCTTAGTTACCTGGAGCTTAGTTACCTGGAGCTTAGTTACCTGGAGCTTAGTTACCTGGAGCTTAGTTACCAGGAGCTTAGTTACCAGGAGCTTAGTTACCTGGAGCTTAGTTACCAGGAGCTTAGTTACCTGGAGCTTAGTTACCAGGAGCTTAGTTACCTGGAGCTTAGTTACCTAGAGCTTGGAGCTTAGTTACCTAGAGCTTGGAGCTTAGTTACCAGGAGCTTAGTTACCAGGAGCTTAGTTACCAGGAGCTTAGTTACCAGGAGCTTAGTTACCTGGAGCTTAGTTACCAGGAGCTTAGTTACCTGGAGCTTAGTTACCTAGAGCTTGGAGCTTAGTTACCTAGAGCTTGGAGCTTAGTTACCTGGAGCTTAGTTACCTGGAGCTTAGTTACCTGGAGCTTAGTTACCTGGAGCTTAGTTACCAGGAGCTTAGTTACCTGGAGCTTAGTTACCTGGAGCTTAGTTACCTGGAGCTTAGTTACCAGGAGCTTAGTTACCTGGAGCTTAGTTACCTGGAGCTTAGTTACCTGGAGCTTAGTTACCTGGAGCTTAGTTACCAGGAGCTTAGTTACCAGGAGCTTAGTTACCAGGAGCTTAGTTACCTGGAGCTTAGTTACCTGGAGCTTAGTTACCTGGAGCTTAGTTACCTGGAGCTTGGAGCTTAGTTACCAGGAGCTTAGTTACCTAGAGCTTGGAGCTTAGTTACCTGGAGCTTAGTTACCTGGAGCTTAGTTACCAGGAGCTTAGTTACCAGGAGCTTAGTTACCTGGAGCTTAGTTACCTGGAGCTTAGTTACCTGGAGCTTAGTTACCAGGAGCTTAGTTACCTGGAGCTTAGTTACCAGGAGCTTAGTTACCAGGAGCTTAGTTACCAGGAGCTTAGTTACCTGGAGCTTAGTTACCTGGAGCTTAGTTACCTGGAGCTTAGTTACCAGGAGCTTAGTTACCTGGAGCTTAGTTACCTGGAGCTTAGTTACCAGGAGCTTAGTTACCTGGAGCTTAGTTACCTGGAGCTTAGTTACCAGGAGCTTAGTTACCAGGAGCTTAGTTACCAGGAGCTTAGTTACCTGGAGCTTAGTTACCTGGAGCTTAGTTACCTGGAGCTTAGTTACCTGGAGCTTAGTTACCTGGAGCTTAGTTACCAGGAGCTTAGTTACCAGGAGCTTAGTTACCTGGAGCTTGGAGCTTAGTTACCTGGAGCTTAGTTACAAGGAGCTTAGTTACCTGGAGCTTGGAGCTTAGTTACCTGGAGCTTAGTTACCTGGAGCTTAGTTACCAGGAGCTTAGTTACCTGGAGCTTAGTTACCTGGAGCTTAGTTACCTGGAGCTTAGTTACCTGGAGCTTGGAGCTTAGTTACCAGGAGCTTAGTTACCTAGAGCTTGGAGCTTAGTTACCTGGAGCTTAGTTACCTGGAGCTTAGTTACCAGGAGCTTAGTTACCAGGAGCTTAGTTACCTGGAGCTTAGTTACCTGGAGCTTAGTTACCTGGAGCTTAGTTACCTGGAGCTTAGTTACCTGGAGCTTAGTTACCAGGAGCTTAGTTACCAGGAGCTTAGTTACCTGGAGCTTAGTTACCAGGAGCTTAGTTACCTGGAGCTTAGTTACCAGGAGCTTAGTTACCTGGAGCTTAGTTACCAGGAGCTTAGTTACCAGGAGCTTAGTTACCAGGAGCTTAGTTACCTGGAGCTTAGTTACCAGGAGCTTAGTTACCAGGAGCTTAGTTACCGGGAGCTTAGTTACCAGGAGCTTAGTTACCTAGAGCTTGGAGCTTAGTTACCTGGAGCTTAGTTACCTGGAGCTTAGTTACCAGGAGCTTAGTTACCAGGAGCTTAGTTACCAGGAGCTTAGTTACCTGGAGCTTAGTTACCTGGAGCTTAGTTACCTGGAGCTTAGTTACCAGGAGCTTAGTTACCAGGAGCTTAGTTACCGGGAGCTTAGTTACCTGGAGCTTAGTTACCTGGAGCTTAGTTACCTGGAGCTTAGTTACCAGGAGCTTAGTTACCAGGAGCTTAGTTACCTGGAGCTTAGTTACCTGGAGCTTAGTTACCAGGAGCTTAGTTACCAGGAGCTTAGTTACCAGGAGCTTAGTTACCAGGAGCTTAGTTACCAGGAGCTTAGTTACCAGGAGCTTGGAGCTTAGTTACCAGGAGCTTAGTTACCTAGAGCTTGGAGCTTAGTTACCTGGAGCTTAGTTACCTGGAGCTTAGTTACCAGGAGCTTAGTTACCAGGAGCTTAGTTACCAGGAGCTTAGTTACCTGGAGCTTAGTTACCTGGAGCTTAGTTACCTGGAGCTTAGTTACCAGGAGCTTAGTTACCTGGAGCTTAGTTACCTGGAGCTTAGTTACCTGGAGCTTAGTTACCAGGAGCTTAGTTACCAGGAGCTTAGTTACCAGGAGCTTAGTTACCAGGAGCTTAGTTACCTGGAGCTTAGTTACCTAGAGCTTGGAGCTTAGTTACCTAGAGCTTGGAGCTTAGTTACCAGGAGCTTAGTTACCAGGAGCTTAGTTACCAGGAGCTTAGTTACCTGGAGCTTAGTTACCTAGAGCTTGGAGCTTAGTTACCTAGAGCTTGGAGCTTAGTTACCAGGAGCTTAGTTACCAGGAGCTTAGTTACCAGGAGCTTAGTTACCTGGAGCTTAGTTACCAGGAGCTTAGTTACCAGGAGCTTAGTTACCAGGAGCTTAGTTACCAGGAGCTTAGTTACCAGGAGCTTAGTTACCTGGAGCTTAGTTACCTAGAGCTTGGAGCTTAGTTACCTAGAGCTTGGAGCTTAGTTACCAGGAGCTTAGTTACCAGGAGCTTAGTTACCAGGAGCTTAGTTACCTGGAGCTTAGTTACCTAGAGCTTGGAGCTTAGTTACCTAGAGCTTGGAGCTTAGTTACCAGGAGCTTAGTTACCAGGAGCTTAGTTACCAGGAGCTTAGTTACCTGGAGCTTAGTTACCAGGAGCTTAGTTACCTGGAGCTTAGTTACCAGGAGCTTAGTTACCAGGAGCTTAGTTACCAGGAGCTTAGTTACCAGGAGCTTAGTTACCAGGAGCTTAGTTACCTGGAGCTTAGTTACCTAGAGCTTGGAGCTTAGTTACCTAGAGCTTGGAGCTTAGTTACCAGGAGCTTAGTTACCAGGAGCTTAGTTACCAGGAGCTTAGTTACCTGGAGCTTAGTTACCTAGAGCTTGGAGCTTAGTTACCTAGAGCTTGGAGCTTAGTTACCTAGAGCTTGGAGCTTAGTTACCAGGAGCTTAGTTACCAGGAGCTTAGTTACCAGGAGCTTAGTTACCTGGAGCTTAGTTACCTAGAGCTTGGAGCTTAGTTACCTAGAGCTTGGAGCTTAGTTACCAGGAGCTTAGTTACCTGGAGCTTAGTTACCAGGAGCTTAGTTACCTGGAGCTTAGTTACCAGGAGCTTAGTTACCTGGAGCTTAGTTACCAGGAGCTTAGTTACCAGGAGCTTAGTTACCAGGAGCTTAGTTACCAGGAGCTTAGTTACCAGGAGCTTAGTTACCTGGAGCTTAGTTACCTAGAGCTTGGAGCTTAGTTACCTAGAGCTTGGAGCTTAGTTACCAGGAGCTTAGTTACCAGGAGCTTAGTTACCAGGAGCTTAGTTACCTGGAGCTTAGTTACCTAGAGCTTGGAGCTTAGTTACCTAGAGCTTGGAGCTTAGTTACCTGGAGCTTAGTTACCAGGAGCTTAGTTACCAGGAGCTTAGTTACCTGGAGCTTAGTTACCAGGAGCTTAGTTACCAGGAGCTTAGTTACCTGGAGCTTAGTTACCAGGAGCTTAGTTACCAGGAGCTTAGTTACCTGGAGCTTAGTTACCAGGAGCTTAGTTACCAGGAGCTTAGTTACCTGGAGCTTAGTTACCTGGAGCTTAGTTACCAGGAGCTCAGCTAAACGGCTTGTTATAATGGATCATTTTATGCGATATATAAACATTTAGGCAGCTGAGGAAAGTTAACCCACAGAGGTTTGATATGAAGAAGGACGCTGCGATACTCACACCAGGGAGGTCTGTCAGAACGAGATCTGAGCGACATGGAGGAAGCGAGGACCCTCTGAGGGATGTAAGAGTCCACCGACGGCTGATTGTGTGCACCCAACATGGCTGAAAGAGCTGCAGGGAGACACAGAGAGGAAATTTAACTTTAAGAGGTAACTGTCTGAAAACAATTTTGAGGTTTTCATCACCTCTGGAGGTACTGGTGTGTGGATCCCCGGCGCTCTCGCATACGCTGGTCAGGAACTCGTTGACCTGTTTGAGTGACAGCGAGTTGTGAAGCGTTTCCAGAGGATAGATGGAGGGCACCATGGAGCAGCCTTCAAAGCCTGTGGCAGAGGAGACACATGATGCCCGCAGGCACATCAGCTTAAATCCTCACATCAGAGAAAAAGGTGACACCCATCACCAAATGGTCCAACAGTCCCCACCCAAAACCCCTCAACACGATGCTCTGAAAGTCTGCTGCTGTTTCAGGATGCACTCTAACCCTCTATGATCTCCATCCATCCTGTTCTGTTTGTGTCCACACAGGCAAGTTGCAAAACCCATGCTACACGCCCAGAGAACGGGACACCACCACTAAGATGTCTATCTATTTGCAAAAGCAAGCAGATCCCCCCAAATGAAAGAAATAAAAATACAAACATCTACCTATTCTATCATTCCCTTCAAGCTGATCCTGCAGCTGGAAAAGCAGCACCGGGCAGTCAAAGCTCCTCCGGCAACACGTTCTCCAAGCCGGTTAGTTCACAACCAAGCTGCCTTTCACCAGAGCCGTTCATCAAACCACAGCCTGAGCAACCTAAGAAGATGTTGTTTTGACTGCGCACATGTTCGCCACAAAGACAGCAAACAAGCAGGAGTCACATGCTGGTTAGGGTCAGGAAAGAAGAGCAACTGGCATTCAGAGCAGCTGTGGTCGTGTTGAATAAAAGCACCGAGCTGTAGATCAACGTTTCTGTCTGAATCTGGAATGAACGTCGGTATGGAAGAGTTGGCAGGAACTGTGCTGCAGCAATGTGTGCTGTGGTTCTGGCATGTAAACTACCAGATATTACCAGCCACTGCAATATGTGCTACTGCGCTCACATCACAGGGAGATGATGTTTACACTCCATCTTGTCTTTATGCTACATATAAATTGTGCTTATTCAACATTGTGAAGAAGATAAACTCAGTATATAAAAGCTTGAGTGTCGGTGTCTAACGCTCAAAATAAAACTCAAATTAGAAAGCAAGAGTCCAGATTTAGATTAAACTGAATCTGATCCACTATTCTCAGAAGGTTGATTATATTTCTGTATCAGCACACCTGAAGCTTGTTTCAACCTGAATGGTGGTCATTTTGTCATATTAGTTCCCATGTTGGCTTCCTTATTCCTACTGTCTGCTGGACATCTCTACCACTGTGTGGTTTCTTTGTGGCCTAAACCGTCATCAAGCTAAACCAACAATATATGGAACAATGAGGAGGAACATCAGAGAAACGCCTGGGGTTGTAGATGAGACAAAACTGCTTTTAGTGAAGACAAACATCTGATTCTGCTTCATCCCTTGAGTTTAGGAGGATTCTTATAAGAGGATGGAAAAGTATTCATTCCCCTTGAACCTTTTTATGTTTTGTCACGTTGCAACAAAGGATTATACACAGAAAGCCTCCATTTACGGTTTAGCTGACCTCTGAAGGTAGCTGGGTCCATTAGATTTTATTTATGGGTATTGGAATAATATGGGTTAAATATGAAAGGACATCAAACTTCTAAATATGATTTTCCTCACTTTTCTGTATGTGACGACCGTATAAAACCCTACAAAAAAACCCTCAAATTTGTGGCTGTAAAGTCATAAAATGATCTAGGGGTATGAATACTTTTGCACGGCCCATATGTTTGGATGATTCTTGTCAGAGTTGCATAGCTTACCAAAAACAAAGTTACTCTGAAGAAAATGCAGCTGAGAGCCAAGAAAACCTTTAAAAGTCTTTAGGAACGCCTGAAAAAGTATTAATCAAGAACTTCTGTTAGTTTGACGAGAAATTGGAGGAAAGGAGGATAGAGTCAGCCTTTATATATTATGTATTTAAAGATGAAATTGGAAGGTTTTAGAGACATTTTGGGGTAAATTTGCAGATTACAATGAGATGGTTACCGTTTACTACATGAAAGCACTCTGTGCAGTGATGGTTTGGTTTCTACATTATGGGCCACAGCAGAAACATGGTCAGTGTAAAATATGACAAACTACAAAATAAATCTAACTGAATTTAACTGAAAGAAGTGTTTGTTTTATCTGAATCTGCAAAAATAACAGGAATGAATGTTATCACAGCTAATTCACCTAAACAAAGTACCACACTGGATCTTCACTATGTTTATACTAGTTTTAATGGTCATGTTTGGGTCACACTTAAAATTATATGGCAAACACATTTTTAACACTCAGATGGAAAATAAATCTAAAATCGAATTTAAAATTGTAAAGTCAGAATTTTCTTTGAGATCATTATAGCAAAATCTGCAATTTTGCTGGAAAGAGGAAAAGGAAGAGGAAGAAGGAAACGATTCAAGAGTTTTAACCAAAGGGTGGAAAAACTTGTCACAATGCGGCAGAGTTGAGGGACAGATGTCTTTAACTTGGTGAAAAGTCCCAAACAGCTCACACCACTACAGCTGGCAGTCTGCAGAACCACAAAAACAGGCAGGCATGCAGAAACATCAGGAGGCGAAGCATGAGAGTCAACCACAGAGCAAGCACAGTCCCAACTAAACCGCGAGCAGTGGTTAACCAGAGCATGAGGCTGGGGTATGGAGGGCGGGGCCAGGGGCTGACCGTGGAGGCACTCTAGGGGGTCCTGGCCGGAGATGAGCCAGTTTCGGAAGAGGCGGAGGTGGTAGGAGCACTGGTGGAGGTGGTGGGCCAGGGTGTGGTCCAGAGAGAGCTGGTGGCGGCCTGAGCTGAGGTCGGCGGATAAAAACCTCAACAACTGGGCCACATGGTGTTCCTCCAAGGGCTCTGAGGAAGAAGAGGGAGAGCGAGTGGACAGAGCAGTGGACCAGTGGGGGTGGGGAGGAGTACAGAAGACAAGATACAATAGGTAGTTTGACACAGATGAAAAGGGAAATAAGAGCTTTGAAAGCAGGTGTAGACAGACAGGAGGAAGGAGACGTGTGTGTGTGTGTGAGGGGTGTGCTCTCATTAAAGGCAGCAGCTATCAACAGCCAAAAGTCAGAAAAAGCAGCAAATCATTCAGGAGTTTCCAGCATATAAGTAAAGCTGAAGGCAAAGCACAGAAAATGAAACCAAAACGTCGCTCCTCTGCAGTGTCTGAACAAAAAGCCACAACTGACAATAAGAGCGACCCAAAGAACCACCAAGGAGGAAGAGACACAGCACCAACAGGAATCAGTGAAGCCCAAACTTCCCAGGGTTGTTAAACGTGCAGATCAATCTAAACGTTAACAGACTGCCTGACGCCACCAGGTTAATCACATACAGCCACCGAAGACGTCAACACCAGCACAGACCAGAAAACCCAGTCATGGGTGTACCTGTGGAAGTGCACAAATGAGATGACGACGATGCAATGGTGGACGAGTCGTCTTGTGTCCCTGCGATGAATGATAAGTCAGTAACAACAGGACAACAACCTGGACATTTTTCAGGGTTATCTGCAACACAGGCCACTAATCAACACAGCTGTGACCTACAAACCAGACCGCTTTAAGTTTTTACATAGGAACTATTTTAGATAAGGTGCAAAATGTCCAACCCACCCCCACCATCATCCAGAACCAGGGAACAACCACATAAAACATGGACAAATAAAAATAGTTAGACCTTTCTGCTCTAAAATCAGGATTTTTACAACCTTCCAAGCGTAACATGTACAAACACAACGCAGAAAAGCATGAAGAGAACAGCAAACTGAGCACAGTTCAACAGAAGACAGGATGAACTTTAACCCCTCTCCTGTCTGGTTACCAAACAGACTGAACCCAACTCGTATCCAAACAGGACCAGAGGTTTAACACATCTGATGAACTGAAGCTGAGGTCAGAACAGCAGAGGAGAAGGGTCAGATCCTGACCTGTTGGTTTAAATCATCTGAAGTCATGGCAACAAGTGTGTGTTTGATGTACGTGTATTCATGCACACACACACACACACACACACACATTATTCAAGGATGAATCATCAGGTGATGGGAGCAGATCTGGTGAATGCAGGATGTTGAACAGGGTTCCCACCTGTCGTTCATGAGTCTAAGAGGTTTGATTTAAAATCATGAAAAGAGAGAAGAAATGATGATTTCAATGTTCAGAGGAGAGTTAAAACTGATTTGCATAAAAACACAGACCACTGAATTTCCCAGCCCAGGTGAGTCCTCCTGATTCCAGAGTAACACTCATCCTTGATGATCAGGTTTAGGTCAGGGGTCTCTAACGCCTGCATTCCTGTTTCAACACACCTGAATTAAACGAACCCGATGAGAAACGGAGGAAGTCATTCAGCTATTTGATTCAGGTGTGGCTGAGCAGGGATGCATCGAAATGTTGCAGGACTGGGCTTGAAGACCCCTGGTTTAGATCTGCAGGTAAACAAAGTGTTGCCTTACAGTCGTTTACAGATACAGACACTGAACTCTGACCTCAGCTACAAAACACCACACAGTTTTTTTTTGTTGGTTTTGGAAGAATTGCGACTACAATCGTGTTAAAAAGCAGCACGTGTTCTTGGATGGCTTCTGTTTCTATACACACCACTTCATTGAGGTAACTGCATTCATTGTGAATCAAGACACGAAGAAAATGTAAGAAAATATGTTTTCAAGTGAGGAAAAAGAATCAATAAGGCTGTTAAAAATGCAGCGACTGGGATTTTCCTTTAAAAAAGCAAACATCTACTGTATAAACCAAAAGTTTCCTGTGAATCACTGAACTGATTTTTATCTGTTTAACCGTCGCTCCTGAAAACTGCTTCACTGACATGTTGCATGGAGTCGTCCAACTTCTGGGACCCGGGAACAGGCATCATGATATCTTTAGGTATTAGTACAGATTCAAAGTGATCCACGATGTCTGATACATGATACATCGGTCCAACACCATCAGAAACATTCCCATATCATGATGCCTGTGCCACCATGCTTCACAGTGTACTGTAGCTTGATGACCTTACAGCGCGGGTCATGACCTCTGGATCCAAAAAGAACAATTTTGCTTTCATCAGAGGATAAAATGTTGCACCAGTTGGTAATTCGTCAACATGCTCCTTGACCAACACATGATGTTTTTTGTTAACAATGGGACTTCTCTTTTCCAATGGTTATAATCAGTCTGACAGAGAGAGGTATCCCAATCCTTGTGGTTTTTAGTTTAACAATGACCATCAGTGGGACCCTTTATGAGGTTCCTTGAGACGACATTGTTGTAAATAAGCGCCGTTTAACTAAATAATCTGAACTGAAACTATCTCTGTAGTTATGATGCTATAGGCTTAGGCTCCTGGAGGACATAACGACCACTTTCACTCTTTTTGCTACATTCTCATACTACTCTCCAATTTTGCATTATTTGCTGTTTTCAGCTTTTAACTTTGTTCTTTCTTTTCTCTTCCTAGAAGCTACACCTGGCCTGACTCTGTGTCTACCTGTGACACCTTTCTGGAGAGGGGCATCGTCCGAGCTTCTGCTGGCAAAAACTTAATGCTCATCCTCTACAGATGATCCACATGGCCCTGTCTTTCAGTGTTTAACCCTTTCTCTCTCCTAGACATGGCTACTGACTGAGCTTCTACTGTAACTAACTATGTGCTCTCTTTCAGACTCTAACCTTGAAAACTGGATCAGAGTTTATCTGTTCTTTCTTTCTAGGTGAAACGACTAAAGGAGCTACATCCATTAACATTTACTTTTCCTTCCCATAGAAAGTACTCCTGGATCAGTGCTTCTTTAGTCTCTTTGTGTCTCTGCTCTGTTCTCTCAAACCTCCAGTCGGTCGTGGCAGATGGCCGCTCACACTGAGCCTGGTTCTGGTTCTGCTGGAGGTTTCTTCCTGTTAAAAGGGAGTTTTTCCTCTCCACTGTCGCTACATGCATGCTCAGTATGAGGGATTGCTGCAAAGTCAACACCAGTGACTGTCCACTGTCTCTACATGCTCATCCAGGAGGAGTGAATGCTGCAAGTCACTGACTGGATGCAATCTGCTGGGTTTCCTTAGATAGAAAAACTTTTTATCCAATTTGAATAAATAACTGAATCTGACTGAACTGTTCAATGATTAGGATTAATTAGAATGTATGAACCTGACTGTTGTGAAGAACCTTGAGACGACATGTGTTGTGAATTGGCGCTATAGAAATAAACTGAAATTAATTTTGTTGTTTGGGGGGGCTCAGTCCACTGGAATTGTAGATCGTGGGTGGTGGATGGTTCTTCCAGCAGGACAATGACCTGAAGCACACAGCGAGGGCAGCTAAGGAGTGACTGCACAAGCAGTATCTCAAGGTCCTGGAGTGGCCTAGCCAGTCTCCAGACCTGAACCCAATCTACAATCTTTGGAGGGAGCTGAAAGTCCTTATTGCCCAGTGACAGCCACGAAACCTGAAGGATCTGGAGAAGATGTGTATGGACGACTGGTCCAAAATCCCTGCTGCAGTGAGTGCAAACTTTGTCACAAACTACAGGAAACGTCTGATTTCTGGAATTGCAAACCAAGGTTTCTGTACCAAATATATGTAACAGAAACCGTCAGGACAAAGTGAGACAGGTGTGGAGAAACTCATGAAGATGGCTTCCTCAATGATTGTTGAGGAAGTGATGGTGGCAAGCACGAAAAGGGCCAATAAATGTGTGTGTCCACAAGGATACACTAGAACCTTCTAGCGGTTTTAAAAACCGACTATTGGAAAGCAGTTTCTCTTTTTATTCAGCAAAAAGTCAAAGTAACAAAGGTACAAAAAGTGGTGTTTTGAAAACCAGCGTGTGAGTTTTTCTTAATTAGTTTTTGTATAATAATAACGGCCTTCTGTGAACTAGGGTTCTGTGGAGAGGTTCTGAGCGGTCAATATCTTGGTTGCAGAAGATAACCTTCTAACAGTCTTTAGTTTGAAGTCGGGATAATATTTGTGACAAAAGAGATAAAACATGGCAAAGTTTGGGGGGATGAACGTGTACCTAGAACCCGTTCACAACAAACATCTCCTCCAAGCGGAGAACAGGTCCAGTTTAGTTCAATATTCATAAAAATCTCAATCCATTATATTTGAATACTGTCCCTGTTCTACATGAGTGTCCTCATAAAACAAACATTATTTTAATCATTCTTGGTTAAATATGTTTATATCAAAATAAAAGAGTCTGTGAGTTAGCTTATAGAACAGGGTTGCATCGGTACGCTGCTCCACCATTAGGATCACCATTACTGATGTTAGGATCGACATGGCAGGTAAATAAACTAAGACGTAAACACAGAAGGAACAAACTATATATCGATTCATCTATACCCTGACTGAAGTCCCCGTTAACCACTTGTGTGATAATAACAGACCATTAACTGGGTTTTGCTTTGAAGAAACATCCCTGATTTCCTTAAATGAAGGTCCATCATTTCCATGCAGGTGAGAGTGCTGAATCTCTGCAGACTAGTTGAAGAAAAAACACATGAACTGACCCAGGCGACGCCACAGGAAGGGACCCAACAACAAACAGGTAGGAAAATACGTTCCCAGTTTCAGTGAAAGGAGCAACAAGATAAGCTCTAAACAGACGGTTAGTAAAAGGTTACCAGATATTTTCATGTTTTGATGGGTAATGATTGTTCCCAGTTATTCATAACGCTTAAGATGAAGGATTAGTGGGAACCCTGGTTAGGAGGAGAATGTCAGTGTTAGAAAAATAACGAGTCCAAAGTGAATGAATAAAACAAAAACAAGAAAAATTAAGTTAAAAAAATTTAAAATTAACGGAAGCCTGAAAACGCTGGAGGGGCCATGTGGAATGAAAGCAAACTAGAAAAACTCAAAGTAGAAAACAAAGAGTTTGAAGGCATGCGACACAAAGGGAGGTGCAGTGGAAAAATACTTGAAAGAAGCAGACGTACCATTAGTCGGATGCTTTGCAAACGACACAGAAAATCGTTTTACTGCCGGCATAGACAACAACTCTGAGGAAATAAAAAAATAATAAAAAAATTCACTAGAGTTACCAAGAACCAAAACAGCTTGTATCAAGTATCGTGTTGCATAATTCCCTGGGCTTGCCTGAAGTGCAAAGGGGTTAAAAATAAAGAAAGAAATAAATGAACCCGGTTTCAAACAAAGGTTTCCGGTAAAATATGTGAGATGTTTGAAGATGTTTACTTATGGCTGTGGGCTCACACATCTATGAAACATCTTCAGATGAAGAAGTGAGATGAAACCATTAAAACTCAGGGAATGAATTACTTCAACCCAGTAATCAGGTCGCCTTCCTCTGCTTTCCTTTTCTACGGCTGAAGTCGACGCACGCAGATATTCTGACTATGTTCCTAAAGAGATAATTAAAAAGCCAACTGGTTATCCTGTTCATTAATAAGAAGCTGCTGCATGGAAAGCTGATGAATGGATCCACCGCTAGCTCTTAGGGACATGCACTAACACATCGCAGAATGGAGATATGGGCTGGATCCAAACTAGGATGATCCTTTCATTCCTGAAATCAAGGTGCAACAAGATGGATGACAAAGACCAACAGTGAGCTAATGTGAGACAATCAGGAGGATGGAGGCTGAGCGAGAGACAGCACGTTCCCACACTGACACCTAGTGGACAACATCTTCACCAGCTTACTGGTTTAAAGACACCAGTTTACTAATGTGGATTTATTTGGACCTGCTCACATTAAGTATTATTGAAAACACGTTTGATGAATGCAGCACAAATGCTGCCCTGGGGTCCGTATACTTTCTTAAAGCCTGTAATTTGAGCAAGATGGTGTGAAGTGTTGGGCTGGGCGGTATGTCAGCTGTAAATCTCAACATGAGATCCAGACAGAAACTACTTAAGGCCAAAGAAAGACTTGAGAAAACCTCCTGTAAAATAACAGATCAAGAACATTTTGCAGGACAACAAGAAAGTAGGGCTGCTTGGGACATAATCACATCAACAGGACAACTCAATTTCTTTTGCTACACATTAATTTATGTCCTTAAACGCTTAAATGTTTCAGACCATCAAACAAGTTATGTCAAAGAAAACCCAGGTAAAGAAAAACAGCGTTTATAGGAGGAAAAAAGCTAGGCAAAGCAACCAGGCCCTTTGTATGATATACACTGCTCAAAAAAATGAAGGGAACACTTAAACAACACAACATAAAGGGGTTGGACAATGAAACTGAAACACCTGGTTTTAGACCACAATAATTTATTAGTATGGTGTAGGGCCTCCTTTTGCAGCCAATACAGCGTCAATTCATCTTGGGAATGACATATACAAGTCCTGCACAGAGGTCAGAGGGATTTTAAGCCATTCTTCTTGCAGGATAGTGGCCAGGTCACTAAGTGATACTGGTGGAGGAAAACATTTCCTGACTCGCTCCTCCAAAACACCCCAAAGTGGCTCAATAATATTTAGATCTGGTGACTGTGCAGGCCATGGGAGATGTTCAACTTCACTTTCATGTTCATCAAACCAATCTTTCACCAGTCTTGCTGTGTGTATTGGTGCATTGTCATCCTGATACACGGCACCGCCTTCAGGATACAATGTTTGAACCATTGGATGCACATGGTCCTCAAGAATGGTTCGGTAGTCCTTGGCAGTGACGCGCCCATCTAGCACAAGTATTGGGCCAAGGGAATGCCATGATATGGTAGCCCAAACCATCACTGATCCAACCCCATGCTTCACTCTGGGCATGCAACAGTCTGGGTGGTACGCTTCTTTGGGGCTTCTCCACACCGTAACTCTCCCGGATGTGGGGAAAACAGTAAAGGTGGACTCATCAGAGAACAATACATGTTTCACATTGTCCACAGCCTAAGATTTGCGCTCCTTGCACCATTGAAACCGACGTTTGGCATTGGCATGAGTGACCAAAGGTTTGGCTATAGCAGCTCGGCCGTGTATATTGACCCTGTGGAGCTCCTGACGGACAGTTCTGGTGGAAACAGGAGAGTTGAGGTGCACATTTAATTCTGCCGTGATTTGGGCAGCCGTGGTTTTATGTTTTTTGGATACAATCCGGGTTAGCACCCGAACATCCCTTTCAGACAGCTTCCTCTTGCGTCCACAGTTAATCCTGTTGGATGTGGTTCGTCCTTCTTGGTGGTATGTTGACATTACCCTGGATACCGTGGCTCTTGATACATCACAAAGACTTGCTGTCTTGGTCACAGATGCGCTAGCAAGACGTGCACCAACAATTTGTCCTCTTTTGAACTCTGGTATGTCACCCATAATGTTGTGTGCATTTCAATATTTTGAACAAAACTGTGCTCTTACCCTGCTAATTGAACCTTCACACTCTGCTCTTACTGGTGCAATGTGCAATCAATGAAGACTGGCTACCAGGCTGGTCCAATTTAGCCATGAAACCTCCTACACTAAAATGACAGGTGTTTCAGTTTCATTGTCTAACCCCTGTAACTCCAAGTAAATCAAACTTCTGTGAAATCAAACTGTCCACTTAGGAAGCAACACTGATTGACAATCAATTTCACAGATGTTGTTCAAATGAAATAGACAACAGGAGGAAATCTTTGGTGATTATCAAGACACTCAATAAAGGAGTGGTTCTGCAGGTGGGGACCACAGACCACTTCTCAGTACCGATGATTTCTGGCTGATGTTTTGGTCACTTTTGAATGTTGGTGGTGCTTTCACACTCGTGGTAGCATGAGACGGACTCTACAACCCACACAAGTGGCTCAGGTAGTGCAGCTCATCCAGGATGGCACATCAATGTGAGCTGTGGCAAGAAGGTTTGCTGTGTCTGTCAGCGTAGTGTCCAGAGCCTGGAGGTGCTACCAGGAGACAGGCCAGTACACCAGGAGACGTGGAGGAGGCCGTAGGAGGGCAACAACCCAGCAGCAGGACCACTACCTCCACCTTTGTGCAAGGAGGAACAGGAGGAGCACTGCCAGAGCCCTGCAGAATGACCTCCAGCAGGCTACAAATGTGCATGTGTCTGCACCAACGGTTAGAAACCGACTCCATGAGGATGGTATGAGGGGCCGACGTCCACAAATGAGGGTTGTGCTCACAGTCCAACACCGTGCAGGACGCTTGGCATTTGCCAGAGAACACCAGGATTGGCAAATTCACCACTGGCGCCCTGTGGTCTTCACAGATGAAAGCAGGTTCACACTGAGCACATGTGACAGACGTGACAGAGTCTGGAGACACCGTGGAGAGAGATCTGCTGCCTGCAACATCCTTCAGCATGACTGGTTTGGTAGTGGGTCAGTAATGGTGTGGGGTGGCATTTCTTTCCATGTGCTCACCAGAGGTAGCCTGACTGCCGTTAGGTACCGAGATGAGATCCTCAGACCCCTTGTGAGACCATATGCTGGTGCGGTTGGTCCTGGGTTCCTCCTAATGCAGGACAATGCTAGACCTCATGTGGCTGGAGTGTGTCAGCAGTTCCTGCAAGATGAAGACATTGAAGCTATGGACTGGCCCGCCTGTTCCCCAGACCTGAATCCGATTGAGCACATCTGGGACATCATGTCTCGCTCCATCCACCAACGTCACGTTGCACCACAGACTGTCCAGGAGTTGGTGGATGCTTTAGTCCAGGTCTGGGAGGAGATCCCTCAGGAGACCATCTGCCGTCTCATCAGGAGCATCTCCAGGTGTTGTAGGGAGGTCATACAGACACATGGAGGTCACACACAATACTGAACCTCATTTTGACTTGTTTTAAGGACATTACATCAAAGTTGGATCAGCCTCTAGTGTGTTTTTCTACTTTAATTTTGTGTGTGACTCCAAATCCAGGTCTCCATTGGTTCATAAATTTGATTTCCATTGATGATTATTGTGTGATTTTGTTGTCAGAACATTTAACTTTATACAGAACAAAGTATTCAATGAGAATATTTCATTCATTCAGATCTAGGATGTTATTTAAGTGTTACCTTTATTTGTTTGAGCAGTGTTTATCTTAACCTGAAAACGGGACAGCAACAACTGCCACCCAACATTTGTCACAACTGCCAGTGAATCTTCACATCTCTGTGGAGGAATTTGTCCCCACTCTTCTTTGCAGAATTGTTTTAATTCAGCCACGTTGGAGGGCTTGTCTAAGGTCAAACCACAGCATCTCAGTCAGATGTAGGTCCACACTGGGGCTGCAGGACAGTAGAAAATCTTGGGAGGGCAAAAGTAATAGTTGCAATATATGCATATTTTCTTCTTTCCTCTCTTGCTTCCATCACTGTGCGACCTTCAGCATTTTGGGCGATGTAGCTTGTGTCCAGTGTGTCCAACTGGTTAAATATTACATTAGCATGAAAAATGCAAGTTCGCACTTTGAATATATTAGCCAACAATTATTGCACTCCAGTCCTTTGTGATATGAATGTTGCACACATTGATATTGCAATGATGATATATTGTTTGTATATTTTGTAACCCAACGCCATACTTTGACTAGGCCACTCTCTGGACTTCCCCTCTTGAGATTTTGAAGAGAGAATTAGCTGCAGCAGCTAAGTAGTCACAGACCATCACACCACCACCACGTCTGACTGTAGGTATGATGTCCTTCTCTGAGATGCTGTGTGATTTTTACATCAGATGTAACGGGAGGGCCACTTTTGTCTGATCAGGACCACAAATTCTTTTTTATTTTAGTTTTTTAAAGATATTTGTTGCAGCACTAGTGGCCTTTATTATTGTTATGTTTTGAAAGCAGGCAGAATGTGGGGTGGAGAGAGGGGGAAGACATGAAGCTCAGGCCTACAGGGTCGGGATTCGAACCCGGGACAGCGGCGTCCAGTTCCTAACCCTCTGTATATGGGTCGCGCTCTACCGCTACGCTACGGTTTTAAAAGTCTTGGAGCCTACTTCATTTGGTCAGACGGACTCTGTTGAAGTGATTTTTGTTAGTAGTCAGTCTGGATGTGCTTGGAGAAGGTCTGAAAACTGATTGTTTTAACATCGGGCCGGGTTGGTTCGGATTGCTTTTTCCAATTAATGAATGAGTTATTCGAAACTGTTTTTTCTATTTAGTCAGATTATCGTTACCAGAGAGAAAAAGTTTTTTCATCATACGAAATATTGAATTGTGACAAAAAAGCATAAAAACAAAGGATTTTAGTTTATTAATATTATTTGTTGGATTACATTGCAGTTTTGGTTGTTTGGAGCAGAAATTTAAATTAAAACTGATTAATTGCACAGCCATACTACAGAAAGAAATGAAGAATGCCTCAAGACTTATGCCCCTCACAGAGAAAACTTTATGTAAATCATCCAGACTGCAGTGGTAGCCGGTCTGGATCAGAACTGATGGTGCTGCTGTCAGTACTTAACCAGAACGTGTTCTTACAGTCAAACGTTGGGTGTCAGAACATCATATGGGCCAGAGCTTTCTGAAAGTCTGAGTTTCCCCAAAGGTGAACAGCGGCCTCCTCCATACTCCACTGATCTATTCACCGATCGGCTTTAGGTAACCCATGGTACTGTCTTCAGCATTCAGTCACTTTAGAAGTAAAACATGCTCAGGTCCAGCATGGTATCCTTCAGAAAAGCAACGGCGGCAGCATACAAGGCCGTAACTGTGGTCAAATAAAGGACGTTCAATAACTGATAGGTAGAAAAACGATTTTGTAAACTTATTATTGGTATTTGCTGTTGTAAATGATGTTCCAGGTATATTTAGCTGCACGGTTACAGGACAGATAATCAGTATGTCTTCATGAACAGAGACTCACTGCCCTGCATGTTTTAGATGTTTCCCTGATTCAGACAACCGCCCTTCAGGAAACTCCTGTTAATCAGACATGAAGTGATATCTGGTGTGCTGAACTGGGGAACATCTAAAACATGCAAGGCAGAGTCTTCAGGTCCAGGCGTGGAAAAACACTGAGGTAAAGAACACTACTCAGATGTGATGGTGCTCGTGTTTTTATTGGATTTTGAGGACTACCACGACATCTAAAGCTCTCCACACTAAAGCAGTGTAGGAACAGCTGGTAATGAGGACATGCAGGGGCTGGAAGACCTTCAGGTGCCTCATGACCTACAGCAGCAGTTGGGAGGTAGTGTTGGATATATGAAAAGACCAAGAGGTCCACATTTTTTCATTTTGTAACCTTTGGTGGAGCCAGGTTGCAGAACATTAAGTGCTTGATAAGCACAATCAAAGGGTTGAGGCTAAAATTATGGAAAACACTTGAAGACAGGACTTTTCACAAACTCTGTGTTTTCTGAAAGGAGCGAGGGGTGTTGAAGTCAATCCGCTGCTGCAACACTGTGCAGGATTTTACCTCCTTGACTGATGGTTCACCAGCGGCTAGGGGCAGCTCAGAGATCGGCTCTTCGTTGTTGGTTGTCAGTTCTTATTTCATTTACGCCTCACAACAAGAACAGCTCAGTCTGAGATGTAATTATCGACTAGAGAGCGCACCTGATTAAAAGCCGCATGCTCTAATTTTAGAAAGAAAACCAATGTTGTTCTTGTACAGGCTGCAGCGGATGTTAAGCCGCGGGTGTCCCACGTTGTAATATGATTTACACAGAAAGATATTTACACGTGAGGAATTTTTAACTTTTAATTTAATCCGTATGGTAATACAGGTCCTTCTCAAAATATTAGCATATTGTGATAAAGTTCATTATTTTCCATAATGTCATAATGAAAATTTAACATTCATATATTTTAGATTCATTGCACACTAACTGAAATATTTCAGGTCTTTTATTGTCTTAATACAGATGATTTTGGCATACAGCTCATGAAAACCCAAAATTCCTATCTCACAAAATTAGCATATTTCATCCGACCAATAAAAGAAAAGTGTTTTTAATACAAAAATCGTCAACCTTCAAATAATCATGTACAGTTATGCACTCAATACTTGGTCGGGAATCCTTTGGCAGAAATGACTGCTTCAATGCGGCGTGGCATGGAGGCAATCAGCCTGTGGCACTGCTGAGGTCTTATGGAGGCCCAGGATGCTTCGATAGCGGCCTTTAGCTCATCCAGAGTGTTGGGTCTTGAGTCTCTCAACGTTCTCTTCACAATATCCCACAGATTCTCTATGAGGTTCAGGTCAGGAGAGTTGGCAGGCCAATTGAGCACAGTGATACCATGGTCAGTAAACCATTTACCAGTGGTTTTGGCACTGTGAGCAGGTGCCAGGTGGTGCTGAAAAATGAAATCTTCATCTCCATAAAGCTTTTCAGCAGATGGAAGCATGAAGTGCTCCAAAATCTCATGATAGCTAGCTGCATTGACCCTGCCCTTGATAAAACACAGTGGACCAACACCAGCAGCTGACACGGCACCCCAGACCATCACTGACTGTGGGTACTTGACACTGGACTTCTGGCATTTTGGCATTTCCTTCTCCCCAGTCTTCCTCCAGACTCTGGCACCTTGATTTCCGAATGACATGCAGAATTTGCTTTCATCCGAAAAAAGTACTTTGGACCACTGAGCAACAGTCCAGTGCTGCTTCTCTGTAGCCCAGGTCAGGCGCTTCTGCCGCTGTTTCTGGTTCAAAAGTGGCTTGACCTGGCGAATGCGGCACCTGTAGACCATTTCCTGCACACGCCTGTGCACGGTGGCTCTGGATGTTTCTACTCCAGACTCAGTCCACTGCTTCTGCAGGTCCCCCAAGGTCTGGAATCGGCCCTTCTCCGCAATCTTCCTCAGGGTCCGGTCACCTCTTCTCATTGTGCAGCGTTTTCTGCCACACTTTTTCCTTCCCACAGACGTCCCACTGAGGTGCCTTGATACAGCACTCTGGGAACAGCCTATTCGTTCAGAAATGTCTTTCTGTGTCTTACCCTCTTGCTTGAGGGTGTCAATAGTGGCCTTCTGGACAGCAGTCAGGTCGGCAGTCTTACCCATGATTGGGGTTTTGAGTGATGAACCAGGCTGGGAGTTTTAAAGGCCTCAGGAATCTTTTGCAGGTGTTTAGAGTTAACTCGTTGATTCAGATGATTAGGTTCATAGCTCGTTTAGAGATACTTTTAATGATATGCTAATTTTGTGAGATAGGAATTTTGGGTTTTCATGAGCTGTATGCCAAAATCATCCGTATTAAGACAATAAAATACCTGAAATATTTCAGTTAGTGTGCAATGAATCTAAAATATATGAATGTTAAATTTTCATCATGACATTATGGAAAATAATGAACTTTATCACAATATGCTAATATTTTGAGAAGGACCTGTATAAACAAATGCATATTGCGAATGCTTTTTTCGAACAGTGCCTGTAACACGGCTACCTTTAAATATACGAACGTTATCAGTAACACACATTACGTTGCTAATGCTTTTTTACTGAACAGAGCACGAATATCCAATATCTCCTAACTGATTTACATTGCAGCCTACCAGGTCAAAGGTCATTGATCACCTTCTTCATTTTCTTCCTGCGCACTGAAACCATCAAAGTCCTGTTCTTCAGTGTCTGAATTAAACAGCCTCAGGATCTCACCTGAGCACACCTGGTCCTCTTCATCACGCTGCAGTCCAGCCTTTAGAAACCCGTTGGTGATTTTCCACGTTGATGAGGGTGAAGATAAATGTCTGATTTACAGTACCGGTAATTGAATTGTGAAAGTGCTCTTGATTTATCGCACAAGTTCATTGGACCTCTTTGAACTACTCATCAATTTGATTCTTCTGTTACCAGGCGAGCTGCACCGTTGAATAGGCCGCAGTGTTCAAAGTGTGGGAAAAAAGTTGCAGCTTATAACCTGGAATTTACAGTAAATGTTTTGTCTAGTAGATGCTCTGCAGGGCACTGGTTAGGCCAAAAGAAACTTTGCATTTTGCATACACTTGTTTTTGCTGTTGAACCAAAGCTTCATTGAAAGTTGAGGTAAGAAATTCATTAGATACTTCTAGGTACAGTAAAACATTAAAACCAGAGCGTCTAGTGGTTAATAAATAAGCCAAACAATGATTTATTTATACCGATTCACTGAAACGTCTAATAAACAACACAGTCCACGCAGATCTGAGTTTAGTACACAGTGTTCAGTGAACGTGGGTCCAAACCACCACCACACACCAGATCCAGAGGTGAGAGCTGTGCGCGGTCACCTTCACAATAATATTAATATAAACTCAAACAATGCCTTATTGCTCCAAAGTACCACCGCAGTCCTGAACTGAATCTGCTCAATATCAATGGTGCCAAGCTGCACATTGAAGTCATCAAGAGGTTTAAAAACATAAACCTCAATTAATTCAATCTTTATTGTTATAGTGTCATCTATTACATAAACCAATATATTAATGGTTTGTCATTCTTACCAGTGCACCAGAGGTAGCACAGCCAGTATCTGAAGTCATGCAGATAGGTTTTTACACTGCATGCACCGTATGGCGTGTTGACAGAACACAGAACAAAACAGAGAAACATCCGTTTTATACCTGCTGGATGATTTTAAGTGTTTAAATCTCGTTTAAGGTGGAATATCAAAGCGTCTGAACAAAAATGACCCATCCTTTAAAACCACAGGCAGGGAGGCAGGAAATAGTGAGGTTGAATGTTCCTGTCATATCGCCCAGCCCTACAGAGTTAGAAGTTGAACTGAACACCTGACAGACCAGTGCAAGGGCAAGATGAAAATGATCTTCATGATGAATGGAAGTTTACTCATGCAGTTTCATGCAGTGCAAGGACAATAACTAAGCTTCAGCTAAATTCTAAGCCTAACAGCAAGTGCAGCTGAGAAGTGTGGGCTCTACTGCAGATAATATAGTCAAACTTTATCGCGCGGCGACTCCTCCAACCAGGCTCACATTCACTGATCTCCAGAGTTACGATTAGACCCAATCACTGAGTTTCTGACGTTAAAACCGTTGTTATGTAGAAAAGTCTGACCTCGGTCAAAGAGCAGTCTGTGTACAAACAGCGGAAAAGAAAAAACTCTACCAGTAAAAGTTGTGAGGAGTGTAAGATGGTGCTGAGAATGAAAATGAACTAAAAAAGTGACATTTTACCACAAAAAGAAAATAAATAAAACTCATGAACATGTATGTGTATATATAACACCTGTCCCAAAGCATATGGCTCATTTTACTCATTGCATTACTACTTGGATCCTACGTCTAACTTTTAATTTGTATCTAAAATAATTGTGTGCCAGTTTTCCGAGTTGGGACTTGGAGGAGGTGTGTAACTGATCTACTGCTGGCCTGTGCAGGTTTGTGAAGCGCAGAGGTCTCAGACACGTACCGTCTTTGTAGGACAGACTGCCGCTGGAGAATTTTTTGCGGTGTGCACGTGCGTAGTCCTGCAGGTTAGGCGCGCTAGAGGAACCACCTAGGACGGTGGTGCTGAAGAGTCCGGCACACTGAGAGCCTGCGAGGGGGTGTGGGGTTGAGGGTTAGTCACCGCAACATAACATGCTGTTACTCAGACAGCTCACTAGCAGGAGAGACAGAGAAACAGAGGCAGGAGACAAAGGCAGAAAGAGACGAGCAGAAACAAGGACTCAGAAGAGACTAATGGACCCAACATTTACCTCGTATCCTCATAAGATGGTGGGAAAACGTTTCAAAGCTAGCAGAGGTCAGGACAGAATTTCTAATTAATTTGGCCCTCTTTAGATCTTCAAATGAAGTAAGAGAAGAACATTATAGGACATGCTGCGCTGTGTGATTATTTATACAACAAAAAGGAAACCAAAATCCAGAAGCTGTTTGTGAAACCCACCAAGTTCTCTCCTGAACCACCTTTAGCAGCTTTTACTCTCAGTATGTCTCTCAGGGAGAAGCATTGGTCCACTCTCTGAAGGTCCTGCCACAGCATCTCAACAAACAGAGGTCTGGACTTGAACTGGATTAAATGTTTCAGCTATTCTGTTGTAGATGTGCTGCTGTGTTTGGGCTCTTCATCCTGTTGATGACCCAGTTTGGACCAGGCTTCAGCTGTCGGACATTATTTGGCTCCAAGGAGTTCATTGTGACCTCAATGACAGCATGGTCTTCACCCACCCACCATCCTGCTGGACAGTTGGTATGAGCCGTTTTTGCCAATATGGGGTTCAGCTTTCTCCAGACATGGTTTGTTGCACGATGACCAAACATCTGTACTCTGGTATGTTTCAAATGTCTTCTGCTTGACTCAGATGCAACGTTAAGACTTGGCTGATGTTACCATTCTGCTTTTAGACACTAGCTGTTTTCTAATCATCCAAACGTTTAACCTGCTAACTGAGGTCTGTAGAGTCTGAGTTGGAGCTCTTTAGGTTTCTAGCATTTTCTCTGACCTTTGGGAGAAGTTTCTGAGACATAAACCCCTGGGATGATTGCCAACTATCCTAAAATGACTTATGAAGAATCTTTTTCTCAGCAGAATGGTGGATAAATAATGATCTTCTTTTCTTGTGTTTACTTTTAAACCTCTAAGGACCAGTCAAAGTTTTCCTTTTCTAAAACCTAGAATCATCATCGGTCATAAGCCTCGGTTTAAAATATTAGCGCTCCATCTTCTTTTATTTCCTACTGTTCACTGACCATCTGTATTACAGTTACGATAGAGGATGAAGAGGAAGAAAACTACAGTGGAAAGAGCCAGTAGAAGGATCAGACCAACATAGATTCAGATCTGGATGGGAGGGCAGAGACGTTCTGAGGCTCATTTTGGTTCGAAAGACACCGAAGTGATCCACATAAGTAAAGATGCGCTTGTAGTTCACATAAATTAAGCTCCTAAATGAGCTTTGCTTAATCTCTCAAGGCTACACCTATCACTGCTGCTTTTATGACCACAGTTGTTCCTTCCACTCAACTTTCTATTTATATAAGGGTTGTTAGAAAAAAACCTATGGAAATGTTTCAGGTACATCAAGATGCAGACATGAACAAATTTATCTCCACTTACAATAGTCCAGCCTTGATTATTTTTATGTATTTTATGACCTGATGTTGAGGAGGACAAAAACAGAACTGGGAAACGTGTAAATGAAGCACCGGAGAAGCTTATGGGGAACACATGAAGGTCACATACGCTGGAACCTTCGCCCTATTATACATCAATAATTCATTTACTATCATATTGTGAAGTGACTAAATATTTCCACCCCTAAATAATATGCTTGGATGTAGAACTCAGTTTACTTTGGCTGTAACCCATAATCAACAAACACATGAATTATATCTATAATGAATCTATACAATACGAATGCATTTCACCTTTTTATAACCTGGACCACAGACAAAACTGTTACAAGTTCTAGTTGTTTTTGAGACCAAACATTTTCTAAACTTGCACTCAGTTAAAGGGTCATGTTCTGGAAATGCACCGTAAAACACACTGAACGTTGTTACCATCCATTACTGTCTTCTCCACAGATAAACAGTAACCCAAATCAAACTAGCAACCTCGCCTCCCACTCTGGACCACTTAACACAGTCATCTGTGCACAGTTGTCATGGCAACAAAGCATTTCCTACCTACCTAGTCCGCTTTGTTTCATCTCGGGAGACTGGCGTGGGCAGAAGGAGAAGAGACGATAACTGCCAACTTTAGAGGAGGACGTTTCTGAGAGGACCTGGAGGACGCACAGGTCAGAAGTTGATTGGGAGACAGCGTAACCATGCGTCAAGGTGACACCAGAAGATATGAATTTTAAGATGTTAAGAAGCTGCAACTTCACAAAATAAACAGATTTTCCTCAAAAGCAAAGTAAAGAAATATGATTTTAAGTTTCTAGACTAAAATTAACCATTAACTGGAAATAATAAAGATAATTCTGCTTCCGTCTGAGCAAGGCTTTAAAGTCTCACCTCCATTGATCCAGTTTTGTGATTGCGAATGAGTGGGGACCTCCTCTGAATGGTGAGGGGCTCAGAACTAGGCACGGCGCGGTCCGATTCGTCTCGTGTTAGGTCCTCCAGACTGCCGGGGTCTGGTTTCTTCTGCCCGTTCTGACAAAAAAAAAAGAACAGATCCACCTAACTTCCGAGCCTTCTTCTCTCCCAGACTGAAACATTTTTAAGTAAACTGCCTTTTACGGTTTTTACCTGTTGTAACACCTCAGCTGAGGCGGGTCTGAAACCAAATCCGGTCGGGGCGTGCTCTTCCTCTTCGACTCCTTTTACACCGGGGCTAAAGTGGAGCTCCACGTGGAACCGTTCCTCAGAAGAAATGTCCTTAAGGCAGAGAACGTTTAAGACATTGACCGCTTGAATTTCAGTTGATCATTTATTTATTCAAGTTTAGTTTGAAGAAAAGGCTTTTTTTCCATTTTAAAGACTGAGTTAAGAAAGAGTTAATAAAAGACTCAAACAGACTATCAAACAGCCATTCCTGTTATAAAATATGGCCATAAAGCAACAAGAACACACCTTATTGTTGTCCTCATAAAGCATGATGACAATCTGGGTCATGTAGTTGAGTTCTGAGACCGCACTGAGGTAGTCCATGGCACGTCTCCACTGCTGGTCCTTCTCCTCCTGTTTCAGATCCAAACCGGGAACATTTCACCTTGATTCTTACATCTCGTCAAACAAACACACCAAGATCTGCAGGAATCGTTACTTGCTTACATCAAGCAGGCCTCCGTATCGGAAAATGCTGAGCAGGGAGTGGACGTGGCTCTCGCTGGTGAAATATAAGCGAGTCCTGACGTGACGACCGGGTGACAGCACTCCACGAGAATATCTGCAAGCATGAGGTCAAATAGAAAAACATGATTCCTCATTTATACTTTCCAATTAGGCATCTTTGGGTTGTGTTAAAATTAGACTCACAGTGGATGTAGCTTGTTGACAAACTCGTCTCCATGTGTCCTCTGCAGGTCAAGCTGGATCTTTCTGATCAGCGGGAGGCAGTAAGCATAAGCTATGTCCAGTTTCTCAGCTTTATTTATGCCATATTCCTGCAAACAGTCCAGAAAAAAGTACTTTAACACAACTACTCAGGTGCCTCATTACATTAAAGCTTTAGAGCTTCGTGATGGGTAATTTTATTAATTATTTACAATTTAAAAACGTATCCATACCAGAATTATTATTAGTAATTCATGACTAACTAGACTTTCTAGACAATCTGGTCAATTCAAAGTTGAATTTAAAATACAAAATATAAATATATATGACCAAAAATATAATTAAAACTCACTTGAGTTTTCATTGTTGGTTGGATTTTCTTGCATTTTTCAGGGTGTGATTATATAAAGAGGAATTATTTTTCCACATTTTTACCGTCAGACAATCTTTTCACAAAACCAAGACTACATTACCTTAACGAGTTAATTGCCACAAAAAGTAAAGACAGAAAACATTTTAATCAGCACAAACTGACAGGTCATGGGTTATAATATGAATTAATGAGAGAAGGTATAGGCCCCTTCCTCATCCTCTCACCTGTGGGATAACGATGTCAGCCAGAGCTCGAGACAGTCTGAACAGCTCCTGCGTGTCCTGAAGGCCCAGGGAAGCGTTGTGGATGACGTCGTACTTCACACAGTCGTAGATGTCGGGGATTTTGCTGATGTCGTAGCGGCCGTTCTTCATGCGGAAATCCTTCTCTAGTTTGGACCAGCGCTGCAGCATCAGCTCCAGACTCTCACTGTGGTACAGCTGCAGGTCTGGGATTGGAGAGCAGATCCATTAACAAAAGAAATGAAGGAAAACTGTACGTCTAAAGAAGGATTTTTATTTTAATACCAGCTGATTTGGGGTCTTCCATTCTTGTGCGGATCTGTGAAGTGAGACTCTGAATGAGGGTGTAGACCTGGTCACATGTTTCCACCGGATTCTTCACTACTTTCATTGAATTCACCAGTGAATCAGCACAAGACGGCGCCAGCTGGCACAAAGAAACACATACACAGACCGAAGTTAACAGAAGGTTACCAACACCTGCTACACAAAATAAAAATGTTTGCTGTTTTTCTTGAAATGAACACTGCAAAAATACACAGATTATTGTTGCTCTAATTGTTACAATCCTTTGTCTAATCTATGGTTAGTGTGAGGCTTCAGTACTGCTCCTAAACATGGTGTAGAAACCAGACTTTTCTAGACTCAACTTTCCAGAGTTCTTTGTCACTTACATTCAGTTAAAATTAAAAACAATTAAAACACAAAGAAATACATAAGTATAGAGGAATGGACACAAGCTAGGAAGGAACAAAGGACACAAAGAAGGAAGAATAGAAGGAAGAAAGGGGACAAAAAGAATAAGGTTGCATAAGGAAGGAAAGAAGGATAGAATTAAGGAAGCACACAAGTAAGAAAGGAAGATGGGACATATGAGAGGAACGAAGGAGACAAGGGAGGTTGAAAAAGCAATGTGGAGAAAGGGGGACGGATACATGGAAAGAAGGAAGGAAGGAAGGAGAAGACAGAAGGAAATACAGAGTAGGAAACAAGAAAGGAAGGGTAGAGAAGGAAACAAGGAAGAATGAAGGGTACAACTTTTAAAAACTTCCGGACAGCACAGAAACCCTGCTTCAAGATTTTTATTTATATCTAGTTTTTATTTAGTTTTTTTCCCTGAATGCATTGTTATTTTCTTCCTCTTCAGTTAAATAATAGTTTAGCTGCAAATAAATGGTAAAAATAAGGATAACTCATCTATTAGTGAGACAATGTGACCTTATAAACTTGTACCCAGCATCCCTGGAAAAGGGTCACCAGTCTAATGCAGATGTGGTTTTTCTGCCACTGGCCATCAGATGGCGCTGCATGGTAACAAGGCTGAACCCTCCACATTCTACACAAACCTTAAACCACATCAAGGTGGAAATAAATATTGAATCTTACTGACCAAAGTCTTGCAAACATGTCACAGTGAAAATGAAACAACAAAGAGAGGAATGTAGAAACTCAGCTTGTAGTGAATGAGAAAATCAATTTTCTGCTTGGACAGTCTGAGCACGCCGGCGTTTCTTTCTCCACATGCGCCTGGAAATATTTTCTCTCACTCTGTGTTCATCAGAGACTTTCTTTGGTCAATGATAAATGTACCTGTGAGCTACCACAAGTAAACTGAACTCCACAGTGCTGACTATTAATTGGATGTTAATCGGCTCTCGTCTTTATGACTAAAGGATGAAATATATTTTTATTTTGCAAGCTTTTTGCATGTTTAGCCACAAAGTAAACATGGATGATTTATAATAGTTATTACTCTAATAAAATCTAATAAGATCTCATCTTGGGATTTCTTTAGATCGGGGCGTGATGCTTTTTGAGATCTTTTAGCCTAGTTCCAACTTGTCAGACAGGTTCATTTTCAGTGATATCACATTCATAAAACAAGCACTTCTTTACGTTGTTAAATGTTTAATTAAATTATGAAAGTGTTGATACGTTCCTCCTCTGGATGCTAATTACCCGATCATAGTCCTCCTCGTTAAACTCCCTGTCCCTCTGCAGGATTTCATGGAGCCGGGCCTTGACGCGGTGCTGGCAGCTGCTCAGCGAGTCGCTGTCGCTGTCCAGCAGCCCGTTCATGTTGGCACTTTTCACCATCTGCACCAGGATGGGGGTCAGCTCCCCCTCCAGAGCCAGCAAGCCCTGCTCAAACAGGCCAATACAACACAGGGAATCTGGGGGTTTCTGTCAGTTTCCTTTAAAGTTACAGACATTTGAGTAAGAAACATTTGTCTTGACAATGCTTTCATGGCTGCTTGTCTACTAACAAGGAGCAGTGTGGCAACGGGCTATTCCACAGTTAACTTATATCAGCTCTTTTTTGTCAAAAGAGGACTAAATAGAGTTATTTAGAGCAGTTTGTGATCTCTAACACTTTATTAGCAATTCCAATGCTTTGTTTGCTGGCATCTAAACCAGACCAGTTTAAAAACTAAACTTCCAGTGGTCTAGAGTCCAGAGAAGGTGTAAAAATGTCATTTCTGATCCCTGATTGTCTCAGTCAGTAACTCAAAAACGAAAATATTAATGGTTAAAATAGAGATGTTTTTTCAGTAAATGTTCGTTCGTTCATCGTCTTCCGCTTATCCAGGACCGGGTCGCGGGTGCAGCAGACTCAGCAGAGACACCCAGACGTCCCTCTCCCCAGACACCTCCTCCAGCTCCTCCAGGGGGAGCCCAAGGCGTTCCCAGGCCAGCCGAGAGACATAGTCCCTCCAGCGTGTCCTGGGCCGTCCCCTGGGCCTCCTCCCGGTGGGACGTGCCTGGAACACCTCCCGAGGATGGTGTCCAGGAGGCATCCGGTATAGATGCCCGAGCCACCTCAACTGGCTCCTCTCAATGTGGAGGAGCAGCGGCTCTACTCCGAGCCCCTCCTGGATGGCCGAGCTCCTCACCATATCTCTAAGGGAGTGCCCGGCCACCCTACAGAGGAAGCTCATTTCAGCCGCTTGTATCCAGGATCTCGTTCTTTCGGTCATGACCCAAAGTTCATGCCCATAGGTGAGGGTAGGAACGTAGACCGACCCGTAAATCGAGAACTTTGCTTTTCGGCTCAACTCTCTCTTCACCACAACGGACGGGCACAGCGCCCCCATTACTGTGGCAGCCACACCGATCCGTCTGTCGATCTCCTGCTCCATTCTTCCTTCACTCGTGAACAAGACCCCGAGATTCTTAAACTCCTCCACTTGAGGCAGGAACTCCCCTCCAACCTGAAGAGGACAAGCCACCCTTTTCCGGTCGAGATCCATGGCCTCGGACTTGGAGGAGCTGATCTTCATCCCAGCCGCTTCACACTCGGCTGTGAACCGCCCCAGCGCATGCTGTAGGTCTTGGCTAGAGGGGGCCAGCAGGACCACGTCATCTGCAAAAAGAAGAGACGAAATCCTCTGGTCCCCAAACCAGACCCCCTCCGGCCCTTGGCTGCGTCTAGAAATCCTGTCCATAAAAGTTATGAACAGGACCGGTGACAAAGGGCAGAACTGCCAGAGTCCAACATGCTCCTGGAACAGGTCCAACTTAGTGCCGGCAATGTGGACCAAACTCCTGCTCCGCTCGTACAGAGACCAGATGCCCCCTAATAAAGGGCCCCCGATTCCATACTCCTGGAGCACCCCCCACAGGGCATCATGAGGGACACAAGCGAATGCTTTCTCCAGGTCCACAAAACACATGTGGACCGGTTGGGCAAACTCCCATGAACCCTCGAGTACGCTGTAGAGGGTATAGAGCTGGTCCAGTGTTCCACGGCCGGGACGAAAACCACACTGCTCCTCCCTGGCGTAGGCCTTACCAGGGAGGTTGAGGAGTGTGATCCCCCTGTAGTTGGAACACACCCCCCGGTCCCCCATCTTATGAAGGAGGACCACCACCCCAGTCTGCCAATCCAGAGGCACTGTCCCCGACCGCCACGCAATGTTGAAGAGGCATGTCAACCATGACAGCCCTACAACATCCAGAGACTTGAGGTACTCAGGACGGATCTCATCCACCCCCGAAGCCTTGCCACCGCGGAGCTTTTTAACTAACTCGGTGACTTCCGCCTGGGTGATGAAAGAGTCCAACCCCGAGTCCCCAGCCTCTGTTTCCACCACAGAATGCGTGATGGCAGGATTGAGGAGATCCTGGAAGTACTCCTTTCACCGCCCGATAATGTCCTCAGTCGAGGTCAGCAGTCTCCTGCCCCCACTATAAACAGTGTTGGCGAAGCACTGCTTCCCCCTCCTGAGGCGCCGGACGGTTTGCCAGAATCGCTTCGAGGCCAACCGGTAGTCCTTCTCCATGGCCTCACCAAACTCTTCCCAGGCCCGAGTTTTTGCCTCTGCCACAGCCCGGGCCGCAGCACGCTTGGCCTCACAGTACCCGTCAGACGCCTCAGGAGTCCCACAAGCCAACCACAGCCGATAGGACTCCTTCTTCAGCTTAACAGCATCCCTTACTGCCAGTGTCCACCACCGGGTTCTGGGATTGCCGCCACGACAGGCACCGCAGACCTTACGGCCGCAGCTATGGGCAGCAGCATCGACAATAGATGCGGAGAACATGGTCCACTCGGACTCTATGTCTACAACATCCCCCGGGATCTGGTCGAAGCTCTCCTGGAGGGGGGAGTTGAATACATCCCTGGCCGAGGGCTCCGCCAGGCGTTCCCAGCAGACCCTCACTATGCGCTTGAGCCTGCCAAGTCTGTCTGGCTTTCTCCTCCTCCAACGGATCCAACTCACCACCAGGTGGTGATCAGTGGACAGCTCAGTCCCTCTCTTCACCCGAGTGTCCAAAACATGCGGCCGAAGGTCTGATGATACGACAGCAAAGTCGATCATCGACCTCCTGCCTAGGGTGTCCTGGTGCCAAGTCCACTGATGGACACCCTTATGTTTGAACATGGTGTTCATTATAGACAATCCGTGACTAGCACAGAAGTCCAATAACAAAACACCACTCGGATTCAGATCAGGGAGGTCATTCCTCCCGATCACGCCTCTCCAGGTGTCACTGTCGTTTCCCACGTGGGCGTTGAAGTCCCCCAGCAGAATAATGGAGTCCCCGGGAGGGGCACTATCCAGCACCCCCGACAGGGACGCCAAGAAGGCAGGGTACTCTGCACTACCACTCGGCCCGTAGGCTGAAATGATAGTCAGAGACCTCTCCCCAACCCGAAGGCGGAGGGATACAACCCTCTCATCCACTGGGGTAAACCCCAACACGAGACGGGTGAGCTGGGGGGGCAACAAGCAAACCCACACCAGCCCGCCGCCTCTCCCCGTGGGCCACTCCAGAGTAGAAGAGAGTCCAACCCCTCTCAAGGAGATGGGTTCCAGAGCCCACGCTATGCGTGGAGGCAAGCCCGACTATTTCTAGTCGATATCTCTCGACCTCCCGCACAAGCTCAGGCTCCTTCCCCCCCAGCGAGGTGACATTCCACGTCCCTAGAGCCAGCCTAAGCATCCGGGGATCGGGCCGCCAAGGTCTCCACCTTCGTCCGCCACCCAATCCTCTTTGCACCGGTCCCTCACGGTTCCCCCTGCAGGTGGTGGGCCCACTGGGGGATGGTCTCGCGTCTCTCGTTCGGGCTTGGCCCGGCCGGGTCCCGCGAGGAGCAACCCGGCCACCAGGTGCTCTCCGACGAGTCCCGGCCCCAGGCCTGGCTCCAGGGTGGGACCCCGGCTCCGCCGTACCAAATGTTTCCAGCTTTATAAAAGCGCAGTATGACTTGACTTCAACACAATAAATAAAACTTTTAACTTTGTTCTCTCTTTTCTCTTCCTAGAAGCTACACCTGACCTGACTCTGTGTCTACCTGTGACACCTTTCTGGAGAGGGGCATCGTCCAAGCTTCTGCTGGCAACAACTTAATGCTCACCTTCTACAGATGATCCACATGGCCCTGTCTTTCAGTGTTTAACCCTTTCTCTCTCCTAGACATGGCTACTGACTGAGCTTCTACTGTAACTAACTCTATGTGCTCTCTTTCAGACTCTAACCTTGAAAACTGGCTCAGAGTTTATCTGTTCTTTCTTTCTAGATGAAACGACTAAAGGAGCTACATCCATTAACATTTACTTTTCCTTCCCATAGAAAGTACTCCTGGATCAGTGCTTCTTTGTTCTCTTTGTGTCTCTGGTCTGTTCTCTCAAACCTCCAGTCGGTCGTGGCAGATGGCCGCTCACACTGAGCCTGGTTCTGGTTCTGCTGGAGGTTTCTTCCTGTTAAAAGGGAGTTTTTCCTCTCCACTGTCTCTACATGCATGCTCAGTATGAGGGATTGCTGCAAAGTCAACACCAGTGACTGTCCACTGTCTCTACATGCTCATCCAGGAGGAGTGAATGCTGCAAGTCTCTGACTGGATGCAATCTGCTGGGTTTCCTTAGATAGAAAAACTTTTTATCCAATTTGAATAAATAACTGAATCTGACTGAACTGTTCAATGATTACGATTAATTGGAATGTATGAACCTGACTGTTGTGAAGAACCTTGAGACGACATGTGTTGTGAATTGGTGCTATATAAATAAACTGAATTGAACTAAATAGTTAGCTGCTTATCAATACCTTGATCATTTGTTGAATTAGAGTTTCATTTTTATTCTTTAGGCTCCAACGATATCAGAACAGATGATACCTTTGCAAAAGCGGCGGCCGTCATCTGCACCCTGCCTTCATCGGACGCGTAGATCTTCAGGTCGTGTCGGTAGGTGCTGTGTAACCGTAGTAACCCGCAGCCTGGAAATCCAGCATAGTCTCCTACGTCAACACATAAAACAGAGCATAACTGTACAGTGGAGTGAAACCACTGGAATACAAATCTGAACAGTGTGGCATGTTTTTTTATTTTGCACCCTTTATTCTGAAATGCCTCAAATTAAATCCTGTGTAACCAAGGTACCTAATTACTGAGTCCAACCTGTGTGTGATTTAATCAGTATAAAACAGCTGTTCAGTTTCTAGCCTCAGAGGTTTGTTACCGAACATCAGAGAACCACCAGCATCATGAAGACCAAGGAACAGAGCAGACAAGTCAGGGAGAAAGTTCAGTTTAAAGCCGGGTTAGGTTCTACAACAACATCACAAGCTTTGAACATCTCACCAAGCTCTGTTCAATCCATCATCTGAACATGGAGAGGATGGACCACCTGCAGTCCTGGAGCTCCACCTAAACTGACAGGTTGGACTCAGAGAGCATTAATCAGAGAGGCAGTCAAGAGGCCCGCGGTAACCCTGGCACAGGACAACTATCAATCATTCACTTCAAAAATCTGCCCTTTATGGGAGATTGACAAGAAGAAAGCCATAAGAGGTTTGTTACAAACCAAGGACACAGCAGACATGTGAATGAAGGTGCTCTGGTCAGATGAGACCAGAGTTCAACATGCAAAATGCTCACTGTGGCAGAAACCTAACAGCAGGTAACCCTGAGTACAGGCTCCTCGTGGTGAAACATGGTGGTGACAGCATCATGCTGTGGGGATGCCTTTTGTTCCCCAACCAGAACATGGAAACCGGTCATTTTCCAAAATTTGTTAGAAATGCTGGAAACAAGGCAGGGACCGAAATAAAAATTTGAGCTGATATTGATATCCAATAATTATACCGCTGCTCTGGATGAAAACTGATATTATATTTAGTTCCCTACCATTTGGACCACACGGCTGACGTTGCTTCTCTGTTTCTCCACATAGCCAACCCCAACCCGCACCAAGATGGAAATAAACATCTGTTTAAAAGTAATTACCAACATCGGCCGATTCATTGTGCATCACTATTAGGATCCATGCATCATTTCCTTAAATTCCAAAACAATATATAGTACCTTGTGTTGGTCTGTTACTTAAAACACGTAGAAGTTTGAGTTTTTGAAGTAATAACAGGTTAAAAAGGCCAAAGGGTGTGAATACTTTTTGTAAGCACATGGATTTAATGTCTCAGCTCAGCAACAGTTCACCCCTGGTTTGAAATATGCTAGGAGCAAAGATTCTTGTCTCTTACATGCAGCAAATGAACCTTTTCAGTTTGAACATCTTTATAATGTCTCCTCTTAGTTTCTCATAAGTTTTTGCTCCATATCATTTTTCAGCATCCACACGTTCTGCCCTGTATTAACATCTGTTCACACAGGGTTTACAGGGTAGAAGTCAATATGCCATTCAGCGACTACCCAGTGTGGACACATGTTGGGTCTGCTGTTTCCACGCTCTGCCCACCTCTTGTTTTGATCCGATATGAAACTGCTGCTGCTCATTATGGGACTGATGGTTGTGGTTTGACTGCTGAAGCCGTTTCTGGGTTTATGACCTCAGCTCTGAAAGCGCCTCTGATTCAACACCTCAAACATTTTTTCCTCCATTACTAGCTTGATTCTCACACTTTATACATCGGTTTGGGATACTGAGAACATTACTGTAACTTTTCCCAGCAGGACTAAACATCAGTGAGTCTTCTCACCTTGTCCTCCTGGGTACATGCAGCGAAAGGCTCTCCCCAGCTCCTCAGCTTGAACTCTGCCAGCAGGAGTCAGCTCTCCTCCCCACTTCAGCACCAGCAGCAGAGATGGACCTTCCTTACGTGTGTCTGAAGAAAATGAAGGAGGAAAACTCAAAGCAATGGTCCAACTCTTATTTTTTAACAAAAAAGAAAAAGAAATTGAATAAATGTCCCAACCTTCCTCTTCGCTGGATGTTTTAGGCTGCCCATGGGGCAGGTAAGTCAGCTGCACTTTTCTGTTGATCCCAGAGAAGTGACCGTACCTTTTATACCAGAAAAGGAAGGATATATAAAGTTTTATAAATAAACAGAGGTATATATTGTCTCAATCCTTTATGTAAAACATCTCTAGACTACTTCTTTGCACTGGTGCCGTTTTGCATTAAGTGCGTCCAGATTTTGACATGATCATGACACTTTTATGGTAAATGGACTGAACTTTTGGTTTGCAAGACAACTAATGTTCCCACTGAGCCACAGTCGCCTCATATATCTGCAAGGTCACGTTTCCAGGATGTAATCGACTGTAATGTAACAAAATGTCCTTTGTAATATAAATGTCTTAATTTGAAGGGTAAAACAACGTTTGCCATCAAAGAGTTCATTTAATCCTGTAAATTAACTCAAAAAGAAAAAACTCATCTCACTAGAGTCATCTCTGTGGTTTGTGCACTTTTTTCTACCACAGCTTTTTTTTTTCCACCCAACTTTCCATTAATGTGCTTGGATATAACACACTGTAAACGGCCATAACATCACATATGTATGTAAATCTCATTTTTAAAAGAAAATAATTTTAACCAGTGTTTCAGAAAAGCCTTTATTTAACAAGCATGGAGTCTGTAAGGTGTAAAGGTGTATAGCGGGGGTCCCCAAACCCCGGTCCAAATGTGGACCCAGAGAGCGTTTTGTCCGGACCGCAAAGCATTTTCTCATTTCCTATGTAGATATAGACATTTTATTCCTGCCAGCTGCCCCGTCTGACTTCTGAACAGGTGTGTTAGTCAGCGACATTCTGGTCCACACTCCCAGCTAGCTGGTGGCGGTAATGCACCACATCGTTGAATGCGAACCGCCAGAAAACGACAAAGAGGAAGCTATGTGGGGTCCTCGAACTTGGATACTTGGTACAGTACCAGTTGTGTTTCCACTGACCCACCAACGGCTGGAGCTAAGGCGGCTGGAGCCCCGCCTCCAGCGTCAATGTGGTGGCGGTGGCGCCGTTAACGTTATAGCTGTTGGGTTACTAGCTTGGGAGCTCACACTTGCTGACAGTACAATGACTTGGTGAGTAAAACAAGACAGCTTTGTCAGAAATATGTAAAGTGGAATATGAAACTCACACATTTAAAGATGAATAGACAGACGCAAACGCTTTCCTTTTACCTCCGTAGGGTGAAAGGTCAGCCTGGCTTATATGTTCTGATTCAGTTACACTTTTAAGGAGTGACATTATGAAACCAAACATAAGAACTTCAACCAAACTTATCCACCTGGATCTGACGGTAGGACAAAGAGAATAAACGAACTAAGGGACAGTATGAGGAGCTGATAACATGTCTCTTAACAGCTCAGCAGTGAACATGGAGGGTTCACTGAGAGGACCGTGGAGAAAAAACAGCCTTTCACTGACTGGGAGATGATCACAGACTGCCTGGGAACTGTGGCAGAAACACCTTTAGATGGAAGAGAAGGAGAAACCGTTCAGCAAATAGCCCTGCCTGCCACCAGAAAAACAAGGAGAGCAGAACTGTTCTACCAAGATGTTCTGACCCAGCTAGACGGAGCCATTCAAAGCGTTTAATGTTGGTTCTTAAATTGGATTGCTCTTTTCTGTTCAGCAGATGATTTCATGGACAAATATTTGATCAGTAGTTAAAAAACAAAAACTCTAGTATTAATTGAATGTTAAATAAAGAAGAAAATATTTTTTGTCAGTTAATTTAAAATGTTCAGACCTCAAATTGTTTTAATGATGTGGACCTCCTGCGGTTTTAGTTGGCGACCTCTGGTGTATAGACTGGTGACCTTGGAAAAACTAATTCGATTTAATCACAACAAAAGGCCAAAAGGAGTGCCAGCTATGACCTCATAGGTCGACTCTTTCTCTGCAGATGTTTGTTTTATTAACAACATAAAACCGAGCAGCAAACGTTCATGAAGGTTGGAGAAGAACAGTGTGACCTTAGCTTAAAATGCTAATTCATCATTGGCTGCGGTCTTGCTTGTACAGGGGTTGGACAATTAAACTGAAACACCTGTCATTTTAGTGTGGGAGGTTTCATGGCTAAATTGGACCAGCCTGGTAGCCAGTCTTCATTGATTGCACATTGCACCAGTAAGAGCAGAGTGTGAAGGTTCAATTATCAGGGTAAGAGCACAGTTTTACTCAAAATATTGAAATGCACACAACATTATGGGTGACATACCAGAGTTCAAAAGAGGACAAATTGTTGGTGCACGTCTTGCTGGCGCATCTGTGACCAAGACAGCAAGTCTTTGTGATGTATCAAGAGCCACGGTATCCAGGGTAATGTCAGCATACCACCAAGAAGGACGAACCACATCCAACAGGATTAACTGTGGACGCAAGAGGAAGCTGTCTGAAAGGGATGTTCGGGTGCTAACCCGGATTGTATCCACAAAACATAAAACCACGGCTGCCCAAATCACGGCAGAATTAAATGTGCACCTCAACTCTCCTGTTTCCACCAGAACTGTCCATCAGGAGCTCCACAGGGTCATTATACACGGCCGGGCTGCTAAAGCCAAACCTTTGGTCACTCATGCCAATGCCAAACGTCGGTTTCAATGGTGCAAGGAGCGCAAATCTTGGGCTGTGGACAATGTGAAACATGTATTGTTCTCTGATGAGTCCACCTTTACTGTTTTCCCCACATCCAGGAGAGTTACGGTGTGGAGAAGTCCCAAAGAAGAGTACCACCCAGACTGTTGCATGCCCAGAGTGAAGCATGGGGGTGGATCAGTGATGGTTTGGGCTGCCATATCATGGCATTCCCTTGGCCCAATACTTGTGCTAGATGGACGCGTCACTGCCAAGGACTACCGAACCATTCTTGAGGACCATGTGCATCCAATGGTTCAAACATTGTATCCTGAAGGTGGTGCCGTTTATCAGGATGACAATGCACCAATACACACAGCAAGACTGGTGAAAGATTGGTTTGATGAACATGAAAGTGAAGTTGAACATCTCCCATGGCCTGCACAGTCACCAGATCTAAATATTATTGAGCCACTTTGGGGTGTTTTGGAGGAGCGAGTCAGGAAACGTTTTCCTCCACCAGTATCACGTAGTGACCTGGCCACTATCCTGCAAGAAGAATGGCTTAAAATCCCTCTGACCACTGTGCAGGACTTGTATATGTCATTCCCAAGATGAATTGATGCTGTATTGGCTGCAAAAGGAGGTCCTACACCATACTAATAAATTATTGTGGTCTAAAACCAGGTGTTTCTGTTTCATTGTCCAACCCCTGTATTTTTAATAACTTAGTAAGAAATTGAAACGTTCAGAAGGAGGTTAATAATCTGACTTTTTTCACCTACATTTCTAAAACGGTCTTCAGCTGCTCCAGTTTGGACTTTTTCTCTTCAATCTCACAGTCATTGTGCTGTCCCAGTTCTATCAACAGCTGTCGGGTGATGTCCAGCACCTCCTGTTGACGATCAGGGTAAAAAGCTGTCAGAGGAACTACCAGCACAGCTACTTGACTGGGTTTCTGCATGGCAGATATCAGAAGGTATTATTTTACCTGCAGCTGTTTTGGTTTTTTGAGTTTCAACTTCCCAGTTTTGTAACCTTCGTATTTTTCAAACAGATCAAAGAACCTTTGTGATCGAAGAGAAACAAGTGAATTAAAAGGTCTTTAAACAGATGTAACCAGCTGGAGAGTTGAGGAGGAAAAACTCACATGGGGTTGCGAACTTCCATCTTCATCTTCTGTTTGGGAGTTCTGTCTCCATGACGGATGACCGCGATGACACAGCGCAGCTCCATCCTGACGAGTTCCAGAGCAAATTAATAAATACATTGAAGCCACGATGATGAGATCCTTCCAGGAATCACCAGTCGTTTGACACAGTTACGACTTACATGGTCCCTGAAGTGGTGGGAACAATAGGAATGTCCTCTGCCTCTGTTGGGACTGACCAAGGAATCTGGAACTGAGGGGCCAGCTCTCGCATCACGATGTTTCTGAGAAGTTCCACAAAAATTCAATTGAACATCAAGAAACAGTGAATAAGGTGGGTGAAAAAAGGAAAACCGGTACCCGAGGATCTTGGCGCAGTCGTCGTAGTATTTCATAGAATTCTTGACGAAGCTGAAACCGTTCACGTCACAAACATAGGAATGTCCGTTGGCCCGGAGAAGGTCAAAGCCACACACTGTTTGCTTTGGTAGAAAATCATGAGTAAACTCTCACACCAACAACATGACAGAGTCAGCATCCCCTATGGCAACTGTGGGTACCTTAAACGCCAAGCAGACTTTTCGGGCCACCAGTTTCTCCATTGCTGAGAGCATGACGGGATAACGGACCTCCTTTCCCTCGCTGTCTCTCTCCACCTTCCCATCCAGAGCAGGGGACTTCCGGGCCTCAGCGTGAGCATAGTCCGGCCCGACAGTGTAGACCTGCAGTCCAACAGAAACCCCAGAATCCCGTGGCTGATTTTACAATGAGTTCTCTTACATTATTAGAGTTTCAGAGTAGTCGATATCTCACTGCACGGCGATACGTCTCTATGCAGGTAACAAAGATTTATGGTTTTAGAAATCTGCAAGTCCCTCCTCATAAATGTCAGAGCAGATCTTGGAAATGTTTAGCCTGTAATTAAACCCATCTGTAGAAAGACATTTACATGTACTCATTGATCAGTTTGAGTCCCAGTCGAACCGGAATCATAGTCCATACATTTTGTAAAAAGGTTGAGGTCCGAGGTTTGGGAAGGTCTACTGTTAGCCTACTTTATCCAGTTTGGATGAGTGTCTGGAATGATTCTCCTGCTGGAGGACCCAACGATGTCCAAGTTTAAATCGTCTAGCTCCGGATTGGATTTGAAGGTGAAGAATCTGTATTCCCTGCAGTCCAGTACCACTGGCAGGAAAACAGCAACACAGCATGATGCTGCCACCACCATGCCTAACAGATGTTACAGTGTTCTTAGCCTCACCTTGACATTGTTGCCAAACAACTCAATCTCTGCCTCGCCTGACCATAAACCTTTTCACCAGAAGACATTTGGGTTGTCCACATGAGCAGCTGTGAATTTCCGTCCAGCTTGAAGGTGTTGACTTTAGAACAGAGGTTCTATGAGCCAGTCTTGGTGGTTCCTGAATTGTTGCACCAATTCCCTTTCATCTGTTGAAACAGATCCATCCAGAACCATCTGTTTGGATCATCTGAATCAATTATGGCTAACTTGTTAGATCTCTTAGGTCTTCACTACTGGGTTGCTTGAATTTGCCATTATTGAGTGTTGGTCAGTCCAATATATGCTGCCAACCAAAGCCTTTTATCCTGTACAGAGAAACTACCAGCTGCACTCATGATCACTAACTAGAAGTTAACTGACGTTGGCTTTGTCAGATTAACACATTTTAGAAGCTTCCGCTCATCGGTTGAAACTTGTGCAGTCAATTCTTGTTTAGAAAATAAAATAAAAATCATTATAGTTGTATAATCACCCCCCAGGACAAAGCCCAGCTCAGATAAACCATTAAAACCCCCAAGTTAAAGTGACTTTAATGCCTGTAATGAGTCAATGCAAACTTCTGACCTCAACCGTAGATGTCTGGTTATTCACACAGAACATGGCAGGTACCTTTTATCAATGACCTTCCATGAGAAACATGCTGCAGAGCCGGTCTCTGCAACACGTCTGATATCCTGCAGCTCGACTCCTGACAGCTTCTTTGGACCGGCTCCATGTTTACACTAATTTTAAGTCCTTTTTGTTTATAAGTGATGAACTAGATTAGGACTAAGGGCGTAACAAAGTCTCATGGTATGAGTATTCTGTGTTTACATAAAATAAAGACATTAAAAGAGAGTGAACCACTGAGGGAAGACCACCATTCTCCACCTTAACATCGGTGCCATCAGTTGGCATGAACTCTTCATAGATGTAGGAGCCCGTCTTCCTCACGCAGCTCTCTGGAGAGTAGACGCTGCTCCGGCTGCCGATCTGAACAAAACAGAGACCAAGTTAAGAAGCTCTTCTTTTTTTTTTTCACACAACTCATTGCATAAACTGAGATACTGGTTAAACTATTGCTTTTTTTTTTATATAAAAACCTGCATTCATTTGTAAAAATCTGCAAGTTATAAAAGCAGAGTGTCGCAGACGAAGGCAAAAGGCCATAAAAAGCACCAGGGAACAGTCTCAACTTTGCCCTTATTTGGAATTGAGACTGCCTCTGCTGGACAGGTGTGGTAAGGCGTTTTCGTCACTTCCTGTTCTCACTGTTGCACTCGGTGAATTGTTTAGTGTGAAGCTCATCGTTTGATCTGATTTCTCTCTACCGTGATATCTCTTACTTGTTCTAATACATAAGCACGTTAAAATACTTACTTTCTGTTGCTACTTTTAACATTTGGGGACTCTCCGTGTTTTACACGGTTTTTCTAGTAGTGGTAAGGGGTCGCTAGCTTAGCGTTAGCTCCACCATGGCTACCCGTTCTACTGTTTCTCTCTGAGTCTCCACTTCTCTCCTGCTCTCTGTGTCAGATGTTCAGTTACTCCTCTGCCTCCTTTAGTGATAATGGTACGTGTAATAAATGTAGCATTTTTGTAGCTTTGGAGGCGAGGGTGTCGGAATTGGAGGCCCGGCTCCGCGCTGTTGAAAAACCAGCAGATAGCCGAGGCCCCTTAGCCAGCGCGGAGCCACCGAGGGTAGCTCCCCGTAGCTGTCCTCCAGCAGAGCCCGCGCAGCCGGGGCCTTAGACAGATTTCTCTATCTAAGGAAACCCAGCAGATTGCATCCAGTCAGTGACTTGCAGCATTCACTCCTCCTGGATGAGCATGTAGAGACAGTGGACAGTCACTGGTGTTGACTTTGCAGCAATCCCTCATACTGAGCATGCATGTAGCGACAGTGGAGAGGAAAAACTCCCTTTTAACAGGAAGAAACCTCCAGCAGAACCAGAACCAGGATCAGTGTGAGCGGCCATCTGCAGAGACACAAAGAGAACAAAGAAGCACTGATCCAGGAGTACTTTCTATGGGAAGGAAAAGTAAATGTTAATGGATGTAGCTCCTTTAGTCGTTTCATCTAGAAAGAAAGAACAGATAAACTCTGAGCCAGTTTTCAAGGTTAGAGTCTGAAAGAGAGCACATAGAGTTAGTCACAGTAGAAGCTCAGTCAGTAGCCATGTCTAGGAGAGAGAAAGGGTTAAACACTGAAAGACAGGGCCATGTAGATCATCTGTAGAAGGTGAGCATTAAGTTGTTGCCAGCAGAAGCTCGGACGATGCCCCTCTCCAGAAAGGTGTCACAGGTAGACACAGAGTCAGGCCAGGTGTAGCTTCTAGGAAGAGAAAAGAGAGAACAAAGTTAAAAGCTGAAATAACAGCAAATAATGTAAAATTGGAGAGTAGTGTGAGGATGTAGACAGGGTGTCTGCCTCACGGACTAAAACTGGGAGCTGGTTCCACAGGAGAGGAGTCTGATAACTAAAGGATCTGCCTCCCATTCTACTTCTAGAGACTCTAGGAACCACCAGTAAACCTGCAGTCTGAGAACAAAATGCTCTGTTAGGAACATATGGACCAATCAGATCTCTGATGTATGATGGAGCTAGATCATTAAGGGCTTTATATGTGAGGAGGAGAATTTTAAATTCTATTCTGGATTTAACAGGGAGCCAATGAAGGGAAGCTAAAATAGGAGAAATATGATCTCTCTTTTTAATTTTCATCAGAACTCTTGTTGCAGCATTTTGAATCAGCTGAAGGCTTTTAACTGCATTTTGTGGACATCCTGATAGTAAAGAATTACAATAGTCCAGCCTTGAAGTAACAAATGCATGGACTAGTTTTTCAGCGTCACTCCTGGATAGGATATTTCTATGATGATTTATCATTTACATGAACAAACTGGAATCTGTCAGACAGATAAGATTTAAACCAGCCTAGTGCTGTTCCCCTGATCCCTACAGCATATTCCAGCCTTTCTAAGAGAATATTATGGTCGACTGGATCAAATGCAGCACTGAGATCTAACAGAACCAGAACAGACACAAGTCCATTATCTGAGGCCATAAGAATATCATTAGTGACTTTCAGCAGAGCTGTTTCAGTGCTATGATGAGCTCTGAAACCTGACTGAAACTCTTCAAACAGGTCATTGCTGTATAAATGTTCACACATTTGATTAGCAACTATTTTCTCAAGAATTTTAGATAAGAATGGAAGATTGGATATAGGTCTGTAATTTATTAAATCATCTCAATCAAGCGAAGGTTTCTTAAGTAAAGGTTTAATTACAGCTACCTTAAAAGCCTGTGGTTCTGATCCATTTACTAAAGATAGATTAATCATATCTAAAATGGGGCTGGTAATCAGAGGGAACACTTCCTTAAATAATTTGGTTGGGATTGGGTCTAACATACAAGTTGAAGGTTCTGATGAAGCTAATATTTCTGATAACTCAGGAAGCTCCACAGGATCAAAACAGTCCAAACACAGATCAGGTTCTACAGTTATTTCCAATGTTGTCTCACTTGCTGAGGATGAAGTAATCATCTTCAGGAGTATGTCAAAGATTTTATTTTTAATAGAATCAATTTTATTTAAGAAGAATCCCATAAAGTCATGGCTGCTAAGAGCTAAGGGAATGGATGGCTCAACAGAGCTATGACTCTGTGTAAGTTTAGCAACTGTACTAAAGAGAAACCTAGGATTATTCTTGTTCTCTTCTATTAATGATGAGAAATAAGCTGTTCTAGCTTGGTGAAGTGTCTTTTTATACAACAGTAGGCTATTTTTCCAGATTAAATAGGAATCCTCTAGGTGTGTAGAGTGCCATTTTCTCTCCAATTTTCTAACATTGTGCTTTAAAGTACGCAGCTCTGAATTAAACCAAGGAGCTAGCCTCCTATGAATAATTACCTTCTTTTTCAAGGGGGCTGCATTGTCTAATGCATCACGCAATGATGAAGAAACACTATGAACAAGAGAATCAATTTGTGAAGGGGCAGAAACATAATTATTGCCCTCCACTGTGCTTTTCAGTGATAATGAGGAAATTAAAAGTGGAACAGATTCTTTAAAGGTTGTCACAGCATTGTCTGATAATGATCTACTATAATAAAATTTTCTTTCAGGTGTGGAGTACTCGGTTAAATTAAACTCAAAGGTTATTAAGAAATGGTCAGACAGGACAGGGTTATGAGAAAATATTGTTATGTCTTTACACTCAATGCCATATGTCAGCACAAGGTCCAGAGAATGAAGACAAAGGTGGGTAGGTTTGTTAATGTTTTGATCAAAGCCAATTGAGTCTAAGATAGCATTAAACGCTATATTTAAGCTATCACTTTCAGTGTCAACATGAATGTTAAAATCCCCCACTATAATAACTTTATCTGTATTTAACACTAAATCAGATAAAAGGTCTGAAAACTGATGTAAAAATTGAGAGTAAGGACCTGGTGGACGGTACAAAACAACAAACAGAAGAGGTTTTAGTGCTTTGCAATTTGGATGAGGAAAACTAAGGATTAAATATTCAAAAGAGTTGTAGCTATTGATTGGTCTGGGACTAATCAATAAATCAGACTGAAAGATGGTTGCTACTCCTCCTCCTCGCCCAGTAATTCGAGGAATGTGAAAATTTAAATAATTAGTAGGAGTTGACTCATTTATAGTAACATAATCCTCTTGCTGCAGCCAGGTTTCTGTGAGGCAAAATAAATCAATCTGATTTTCACAAATCAGGTCACTAACTAGCAAAGTCTTTGAAGAGAGAGATCTTATGTTCAGTAAGCCACATTTAATTGTTTTATTTTTCTTTTTAGTCTGAGTTGTGTTTATTTTTATTAGATTTTCCTGATTTCCTCCTTTTAGATTATTTTTTAATCTATTCAATTTTGGCCGTGGGCGAGACACTGTCTTAATAGGGTAATGGGTGGGTAGCAGTACAGAAGCTGCAGAGAGGAGTGTTAAACTACGACCCTGCTTCCTGGTCTGAACCCTGGGTTGTCAGAGGTTTGGAGAACTAATAAATTCGGCCAGATTACTAGAAAGAAGAGCAGCTCCATCCAAAGTGGGATGGATGCCGTCTCTCCAGATCAGACCAGGTTTTCCCCAAAATGTTCGCCAGTTATCAATGTAACCCACATTGTTTTCTGGACACCACCTAGACAGCCAGTGGTTGAATGACAGCATGCGGCTAAACATGTCGTCACTGGTCCGATCGGGGAGGGGACCAGAGAAAATGTCGGAGTCCGACATTGTTTTGGCAAACTTACACACCGAAGCAACACTAACTTTGGTGACCTCCGATTGACATAACCGGGTGTCATTACCACCAGCGTGAATAACAATCTTACTGTATTTACGCTGATCCTTAGCCAGCAGTTTCAGGTAGGATTTGATGTCGCCCCTTCTGGCCCCTGGCAGACATTTGACTATGGTCGCTGGTGTCTCTAGTGCCACGTTTCTGACTATGGAGCTGCCAACTGCCAGAGTTGGCTTCTCAGCGGGTGTGTCACTGAGCGGGGAAAATCTGTTAGAAACGCAGACGGGTTGGTGGTGACCTGTGGGCTGGGATCTAGGACTATACTTTCTACGTACCGTCACCCAGCCAGCCTGAGGCCCCGGCTGCGCGGGCTCTGCTGGAGGACAGCTACGGGGAGCTACCCTCGGTGGCTCCGCGCTGGCTAAGGGGCCTCGACTATCTGCTGGTTTTTCAACAGCGCGGAGCCGGGCCTCCAATTCCGACACCCTCGTCTCCAAAGCTACAAAAATACTACATTTATTACACGTACCATTATCACTAAAGGAGGCAGAGGAGTAACTGAACATCTGACACAGAGAGAAGGAGAGACGAGGAGACTCAGAGGGAGAAACAGCAGAACGGGTAGCCATGGTGGAGCTAATGCTAAGCTAGCGACCCCTTACCACTACTAGAAAAACCATGTAAAACACGGAGAGTCCCCAAACGTTAAATGTAGCAACAGAAAGTAAGTGTTTTAACGTGCTTATGTATTAGAACAAGTAAGAGATATCACAGTAGAGAGAAATCAGATCAAACGATGAGCTTCACACACCAAACAATTCACCGAGTGCAACAGTGAGAACAGGAAGTGACGAATACGCCTTACCACACCTGTCCAGCAGAGGAGCCAGAGGAGAATACAGCAGATAATTAATGTTGCACTCTGCGGACGGTTAGGATTAATTGGAATGTATTTACCTGACTTTTGTGAAGTGCCTTGAGACAACGTCTTGTGAATTGTCGCTACATAAATAAGCTGAATTGAATTTTCCAAATGATTTTTGATGATGGTCATCCTGACTGCAGATTATGTGGAAATAAAGTCTAGATGTAAGAGGAATAGACTAATTTAGGAAGCCATGTATGAAACCCCAAGATGCTACGTTGCAGCAGGCCTAGTCTGAAGCTTAGGTCTTTGTAAAGAGAGAAGAAGTTTCTTCTGACTCCTGATCAGCTTGTTGCATTTCTAATGATTTAGCACTCTTCTTTAACGTTGGCAAGGTGGACGCGTTTAAATGCTGTCATCAGCACATTACAGTTGTGAACAAACGTACACAGGCCAGAACACAACTCTGTCAATCAGAAGCCGCTCAAACAATCAACCCAACAAGAAAAATCTGTGTGGAGCAGTACCAGCAAAATCCAACCAGCAACACTGAAAAAACAACAAAATACACATCATCTCATAATTTCATGTGCTGGTTTCTATTTTTTGATGTTCTTCTGAACCGTGCACCCGTGTACTTGTTTTTACTCTGGAGTTTTTACTCTGACTGTGATCTGTGCACGAGAAAATATAGACGCAAATGGTGGATATTTCAAGCGTTTGTGCTGCAGATTGGATTTAACTGGTTGCATCTTCGTTTATTTGATTTACAGAAATGTTTATCCATAAATTAATACTGACTCATGTTACTATCAGTGTTTTTAAAAACTGACCAGTATTTCATTCTGTGCTTCTTACAATAAAAAAACTAAATGTATATTTTAAATAACAACATGCTGACCTGGGTATTTTAGTGCATCTGTATGCTAATGTGGCTTTAGGTCACTCCTGGCAGTTTTTGCAATATAAAAATCTCCATATTATCTCATTTTATTCCCTAATGTTTAACCTAAAGATTATGTTTTAACTTGGAATATGAATTTTATTCAAAGATATGCCCAATTAACATTTTAGCTAGCGACATACTTCACATGATTTTCTTATTTTTCAAGGTCTCAGAAATCTATCTGGCCTTATGCCTGTATAAGGTACGGACATTTCTATGACATTCAAGGTTAAACCATTGAGAGAAACTTCATCAGAAGGTTTGTGGTTTTTCCAGGTGGCTTTTACTCTCTGATGCAGAATCATCTCAAGATTAAATCCATTGTTTAAGATTAAATCCAGGATGTGTAATAAGGAAATGATGTGATTTGCTGCAGGCACTTTAGGAGCATTAATCAGAGTTAAAAACCAAGCCATAAATGTGGAGGTCAGGACCTTTCTGAAGAGCCTCTGGCTGCCTCCACCTGCAGACGTTGGGTAGTAGATGTAGACGTTGTGGTCCTCAGCACATACAGGCTTCTCCACAAAGGGCTTCTGGAAGATCTCACCATTTACCTCCACATGGTCCTCTCCTTCAACCAGGTTACACTCTGAGACAAACACACAGCAAATGTTGCTGTTTGTCAGGCGGCTCCTTTTCATTACCCACCAATAAAATACACAGATGAAGCTTGACCCTGCAGAACATTCAATGCTATATTTATCCCATAGCTGACATAGAAGCAGCTCCCAGCTGAATAAATGATGCTTGATGCAGCCTGATACAAATATTCAGTAAGTTCAGCACAGCGCAGTACAAACATGAAAAAGAGACCGACCATCTGGTTTATCCGGGTCACGGTTCAGCACAGCGTAGCGCGGCAGCTCAATCCCCTCCTCCTGCAGGATACGATACACTTCTCTCCTGCAAAAAAACCCACCAATAATAAATAAAGCAAGATTGGCAGATGTTTGATTTGTTGAGGACTAAAAACAGATCCTCTCTGCCAAATGGATGTACCTGTCCTGTATGTAGTACTGCATGTTCAGGTCATTGATGAGCAGAGGGTTTCTCAGGCTGGCATAGCTCACTGCCTTATCCAGAGGGAACCCTGGATGACACATGCATGCCAACACATGATTCAAAGAAATACATTTTGAAACCATTAAGCTGAGGAAACAAACATCCGGAGAGATAAGTATGAGTAAACACATAAACTCTGTCATCTAATGAGAGCAATTTAATTTAGTTCCACAAAGTAAGCCAGTGAGATCACAAAAACATGCAACATGTGGAGATTTATTTTAGTTCCCATCATGCATCTTGGGCAATTTGCAAAAAATGTACACGGTGGATGTTGTCACTCTAGGGTTTTCCATCTGTGTGGATGCACTGGGGTGAGTGGGGGCCGTACCTTTGGAGTGGAAGGAGATGAGACAGTCACACAGGGGCCATTTGTCCACAGGCTCGTTGAGGATGACGTCCTCTGGGAAGATGACCACAGTGATGTACTCAAACCTGCACAGCCTCTCCAAAATCTGGGTCATTGGCTTGGATTTGGACTTCTTCATCATGCAACAGATCCCCACCATGATCTGTGGCTCCGGGGGCTGCACAGCAGCAAAGACAGTAAACAGATCAGAATCACAAATGACTCAGAAAACAAGCAAATAATTAGAAATACAAATCCTTTCATCTGAGGAAATTTATTCAGTGGGCACAAAATGGTGGTCCTGTTGTTAATACTTTGTACCACCCCCATTTTGGGGGATCTTAGACCATAACTATTCACAAGTTGGAGCATAGGTCTGGGGACTGAAATTGCCATGAAAGGTGGATTTTATGTGTGCTGAACAATTCCAGCAATGAGTTGGCCAAATGTTTTGAATCATCATGACCAATTTTCTGTTTTCTGACAGAGAACACAAGATTTTTATTACAAATGTCTATCGATGTTTGTGGTTGAAATGTTAACCTTTGGTTTACATTTCAACCCTTTCTCTCTCCTAGACATGGCTACTGACTGAGCTTCTACTGTAACTAACTCTATGTTCTCTCTTTCAGACTCTAACCTTGAAAACTGGATCAGAGTTTATCTGTTCTTTCTTTCTAGATGAAACAACTAAAGGAACTACATCCATTAACATTTACTTTTCCTTCCCATAGAAAGTACTCCTGGATCAGTGCTTCTTTGTTCTCTTTGTGTCTCTGCTCTGTTCTCTCAAACCTCCAGTCGGTCGTGGCAGATGGCCGCTCACACTGAGCCTGGTTCTGGTTCTGCTGGAGGTTTCATCCTGTTAAAAGGGAGTTTTTCCTCTCCACTGTCGCTACATGCATGCTCAGTATGAAGGATTGCTGCAAAGTCAACGCCAGTGACTGTCCACTGTCTCTACATGCTCATCCAGGAGGAGTGAATGCTGCAAGTCACTGACTGGATGCAATCTGCTGGGTTTCCTTAGATAGAAAAACTTTTTATCTAATTTGAATAATAAACCGAATCTGACTGGTTGATAGTCAGGATTAACTGGAATGATTGAACCTGACTGGGAACCTGGAAGATTGGTTGAATTTGCACTATATTAATAAAACTGAATTGAAGTCACTTCTGACCACCGCATGGCTCTAGCTAAAATCCCAGAAGAGTCTAGCAAACTCCACGTTTACATTTGTGATGGTAGGACAGAAAATGTAGAGGGCGTCTAATGGTTGTTGTTGAGGCTCGGTGACCTTAAGATGCCACTCTTTGGTGCAGTTGTCTATCAGAGAGCTTTGGGTTGTTTTAACCATTCTCCTCACTGTGAGGGCAGACTGGACAAACCTGGATCCTTGACAGGCCTAGTGGACCCAAGGCATTTCTTTCTCAGTAAGCAGGACATTCTAAGAAACTTGGATAAATGTATTCAAATTTATTTTTATTACATTAATCTAAAAAGGACTGCCAGGGGTACCAGTAATAGAAAAAAACAACTAGTTCTTAACATGTGATTTTATATAAGGCGACTAAAAACGTACTCAAATTAAGGGTTTGATTTTCCTTTAAATAATTGTGCTTTTGCAAACAAATATTGATCCTTTTACATGTAATCTTATAAAATGAACAGCTGGTTTGTAGATCTTAATATATTAACCTTCTTTCCAGCCTGACCATGAAAAATGAAATACCGATATTTGATCACTTAGCTTAAAAAGTCTGGCTGCTCGTCAGAGACATTTCAGGAAGCTGTGGGTACAGTTGAACATAAAAGTGAAATCTGTATAAGTACTACAAGTATTATATTAGGAAGAGATGAAAGTCGATGTGTTGAAGTAGGAACCAGATCTGTTAACATTCCAGTCAAATAATGAACGAAAGGAGCGCTTTAACATGGACGACGGTTACAATCACGTTTCTGCTCCTGTGTGTAAACTAGCTGCCTATAAACTAACATACTGGGCTAACTGGTTCTTGTTTGGTACCCTTCTCTTAATCTTCAGAAGATTTCTGATGATCCATCTGCTTGCTGCACTCTTCATCTTCTCTGCCTTTCCTGATTTCTTCTCCTTTACCTTGACCTGATCATGAATAAGAATACCTTCATAAAAACTGTCATCCGGTTCAAATAGATGCTACAAAATACATGTAAACATAAAGTCATTTAACAACTAAGATATGAGCAGAAAGAGCCCATGTCAAGACACCAAAACCACCATAAAATAGTTCATTAAAGCTGTCATTTATTCAGCCTTCATATCATCAACCGTTTAAACCATCACGGATATTAAAGTTTTTCTCATGAGGGCGAGGATGTTCTGCTCTTCAGAACCGGGACACCGGGAGGAAATATTCAGAGCCCAGATGTTGAAACTTGTTTTCTAAAAGCTTTTCTTCTGTGATACACCAGAATTGAACTTTACTGGTTTTAAATAAACAACAACAAGAAACATTCCTTTGTTAATAATTTAGCTGACATTTACGAGCTAATAAGATATGAGAAGAACCTCAGATACAAAGTAAAGAACGTAGCAGTGAAACATGGAAAGGTCACAAGCAGATCGACACCAACAGCTAACGTTAAGTTCTTCTGCTGTTTTTAAGCTTGGGAACGACACTTCTAGCCAAACAGAGAAAAACAGACCTAACTGTTAGTGAGAACAGAAAAAGTCCCTCACCGAGTCTGTGTCTTCGTTGTCCTCATACAGCTCCATGTCTGTCCTTATGCTATCCTCCAGCACCTCGCTCTCATCGTCCTCGCAGCCCACGAAGAATCTGGGAGCGCCACGCTGGCTCTCGCCCGGGCTGTTGGGCTCTGACATCACAGTCTCCCGCAGCAGCCCTCAGCATCCCACCGCGCCATTAGACACCAACAAACGGCCAGAGCGGGCCGCCGATGGGAGGGCCCGAGGCCTGTGGAGAGGGATGAGTCCCCCCTGCTTGGGCTGCACAGCAGAGGTGGTTGAGGTGGTGAGATGGTGAGGACTATTCTGGGCAGATGAGAGAAACTGCAGTGCTGGTACGTTATTGGGCACAAAGTTTTCTATATTTTCTCATCTTCACTCAGCAGATTGTGATCCAAAGGGCTGGACTGACTTTCACAAGAATCCTCAGCAACAGGCTCCAGTTATAAAATCATAGTTTCTTCCCCCATTTGGAGAAAAGATGGACAGTCCTGCAGAAACACAAAATACACTGATAACAATTATATATGCATTCAACATCATGGTGTCATTTTACTGCTATCCTCTGGATAAATCTTTGTTTACCTTAAAGAATAACTAAAATCTTCCATTGTTGTCTAATATCTCCATGCATTTCCATCTTGTTTCTGTAACAGGTTAGTCTACACAAGGAATACGTCAGGAATAAAAGTCTGAATCCTATATTTGGTTTGGGCTCCAAGCCATCGTCTCAGTACATAATTTTGGTGGCTGCTGTTTCAGATGTTAATAGTTTTAAAAAAGTTGCTGCAGTTCTGTAAACGTGTAAATATGAAGAACGGCTGTTTGACAGACTCCCGAGGAATCCAGTGAGCGTGTTTTCACTCTACCTAAACATTAACAGCTTAAAGACAGGAAAGTCAGCAGACAGATCTGATTATTACCTCTCTGGAACATCACAACAAGCCACCATCGGAATATAAGGTTACAAACTGGCTGTGTGCAGCAGCAAGCATTACTGTAACTGAGAGCAGCTCAAAGAGGGGCTTCAGCTGAGATAATAACCAAGCCCTCTGGGATCTCAGAGCTAAAACCAACATGGCTGCCAAAAAGACCAAGATCCCCCTGAAGGATTGATTTGTTAATCTGAAACCACTATGAGCGAATATCTAAATACACGTACGCAACGCCTCATTTCCGGTCAAACAAATGGTCCGATATCACCCAGACTATTAAGACCTTGGAATAATTTGAAGCCTCAACCAAGCTTCAAAACTGGTAAAAACACAAAGAAAATCGTTTTGTGCTTTTATTTAGGAAAAACAAAATCACGGCCCCAGGAGTACTTTCAACTTCGTCCCGCAGCGTAAAATGTTTGGACATCGTTGTCCTAGATCAGGGGTGTCCAAACTTTTTGTCATATGGGCCAAAAATACCTGGAGGCAAAAACACATGTTCATATTCTAAAACTAAAATCTTAAAGTTATCTGGTGATATTTTTAACCTACATTAAGCATGCAATATTTTAATGAAACAAATAAAGTTGTCAGATTTATTTTGTAGGAAAAGGTTTTTTAAATCTATTCTCAACCGTATGAGCAGAATTTGGGTCACTCTTCGCTATATTTGGCCAAGTTTAATAAATTAGCAGCTTTTGAGTAAAAGTCACTGGACAGATGAGGTCCTGTTTTCTATGAAATTAATGCGAATGCAAAAAGTCTGGTTATTAAAAGACTAATACGTTTCTATTTTAAGAAGATTTTAATTTGTTGCTAATATTTTGGACTGATTAAAAATACTAAGTCTGTCTGCATCAAACCATCGGTGCTGGGGGGCCAAATTTGTATCATTCTTGAACTGCAGTAGGGGCCGCAAAAAAAAAATCAGTCCAGGGGCCGCAAATGGCCCCTGAGCCTCACTTTGGACACCTCGGTCGTAGATAAAGTAAAACAAACAAAAGGTGTGCACTTTCTTTTTACTATGAACTGATTATTACTTGCAGGTTGGTTAACAGAGAAACATAATGGGAATATTTCCATCCTTATAATGAATTATAGATAATGAACTGCTTTTACGTCAATGATTCAGACAGGTGTGAGCTTTTATTTGCAGTATGACCCAGAAGGCCTTGCAGGTAAGCCATGACTTGGTAACGTCTGAAAGCTGACTCAGAATCGTCGTTATGACGCTTTACTTTTATCTTTCTTTGTAAAGAACACCAAGCTCAGCCAAACAGTAGTCACTCCTTCATCAGGCTAAAAACAGATAACAGCTTAGTGAGTTATTAACTTTTATGCCGTTTGGTTTTTAAAGACCCAGCATCACTCATTGATATTTAACTTGACCTTGACTCATGTATTTTTTCTGCTTTTCTTGACTTTGTGATGAAAGATGACATTAATCATGTTGTTCTACATGATCATTCAGTCATGGCCTTTCATCAGGACCAGCGTTACCAGTGTACCAGCAGTGCATTGCTCTGTTAGTCAGGAGAATTGAAAAGGTTGGAGGTTAAAGTCACTACGAATGTTGAGGTCTGGGATGACGTAAACTTCTCTCTGCTGTGGCCACATGACAAGTTTAAAGGAAGGCTTTGTGTTTTATTCATTAAACTTAGTCACTATGGAGCTGAATTTGGGTCAGTCTGTATGACTGGATTATATTGAACTGGAGTAATGACATATTTTATAACTGAACATGAACTAAACATGTTTTTCTGGTAAATTGTCTTGAGATGACCTTTGATGTGAATTAGTGGCTTATAAATAAACTGAACTGAACTAAATGTATTGAATAATTAGATTTTAGGGTTTTTATTACATCGGTGAATGATATAAAAACTTTGTACAGATCCTTATGTCTGTTCTTGGGTTGATTTGTACAATTTGTTTCCATCACTAAGTGTGCTAACCCTAACCTTGAATGGTCAGTGGACAAAAAGACCTGTGAGTGCATTTTGTTAGGACAAACTAATTATTTTCCTAATAGTTTCTTCACCGTTTTGGTGAAAGAAACTAACTGAACACAAAGATAAATTAACAACTGAGTCCATATTTAATTGTCCAACGATCAAACAGGTACTGAAATTGCCCTTTTTGAATTTTTGAAGGAATGTCCATCATTCAATAAGTCAAAAACATGATATTGTTGAATGAAAATCTAAAAATCAAAGTGTGATGTGGGAACTCAAAGATAATGAGGGTCAATGTTTGATAAAGCAGTGTGAAAACCACTCATTCATTAAGCATCATTAAACCTTTGCCCTTCAGAAAATGACGAGAGGAAAAAATGTTTCCAAACTCCAAAAAGCTGGGAATGAAATGGAGCGGTCTCTCAGTGGGACAGCCTCATCTGCTACTGACCAGGAGTCCGTTTTCCATCATCATGACTTCTTCTTTACTTTATGTGAGGTTTGGGAATCAGGGCCAGTGAGAGTCCATTCATTTGGTGAAATACATTATTTACACGAGTGTTTGAAATTATAGCTTATTAAACACTCCATAACAGAAGTCCTGTGTGGTATGCCACTCATTATTAATGCTATAAATTAAAAAAACTGGGCCTGATATTTATGGCTTTTAATGAAAACCTATCTCCAAAATTTATGAAAATACTAAAACCAAAGAAATAAACGGATATGTTAAACAGTCCACCATGTTTAGGTACATTGTTTATGAACACAAACAGGAAATAGGCCAGGCATGAATGAATGAAGGATGCACAACTTAACAGAGGGCCAAATTGACCCAAAGCCCCTTTAATTCCACTGGTATTCCTTCACTCAGTAAATCTAATATATTAGCAAAGATGGGACACAAACATTATTACAAAAGAAATTAAAACAGTGTTTATCTGGGTTTAGTGGTGGAAAAGCGCAACAAAAATAGATCATGATAAAGAGAAAATAATGTAATCTTTATTAATTCATTATCTCTTTCAGTGCTGAATTTATAGTACTTATACAAAATATGTGAACTGATAACAGTTTAAGTAATAACGAAATCATCATAAAGGACACTTTAGTCACATAAAGTCACACATTTCAATGAGTTAAAGGGGAAATACCACATTTATCTGGCTGCACATGATGTTTTTATAGGAAGAAAGTCTTAAAAATGTCACTGGTTAAATGAAATGTAAAAGAACGGCTATTAACGCTGGAATCAATAATAGAATGAAGTCACCGCTGCGGACATTTGAACGTAAGGAGACTTTTCATGTGAAGAAATTGGTGCAGAAAAAAGCAAAATAAAAAACATTTTAAAAACTATAATTACCAATTAAAATGCCGTCTTCACTGTTTCTCGTTTTGGAAGCAGTTGTCGGAAGCTAACATTAATTCTGACGGTATATTTTAGCTGCCGTTAGCTTGTTAGCATTTAACTAGCAGCTATTTCGCCAACGTAAACAAGTGTTCTGGTGCCGTTACTTCTGAATTTGACACCGACACCAAATGGTACCATTAATATCAACACTTAGTACTGCACATCTACTAATATGTATGAGTAACAGGAGATAAAACATTGAACTTACGGTCTCATAAGAAGCTCTTCTGCTGCTGTTGCCTTGGTACACCCTACTCGATATTGACAGTTTGCATGGAGCCAAGTTGACATATGGATTACTGACGTCTAAATCAGCCAATTGGGAAAAAGCTTTGCTCGAGAAGGCGTGGCCAAGGCCCAGTATGGGCCAATAACTGGCGGCCTAGGTTGGTAGGAGAACGTTTGCGACTTCTAGTGTTGAAACAGAGTACTGCAACTTCATTTCAATGAAAACATGTAGTCTTAAAACACAATATGCCCCTTAAATAGGATAGATCCCCATAAAGTAAACTGCCATGCACAATAGAAACTAAAATAACAGATGGAATAACTAATTCGGCTAATTTAATGGCCTATTGAGCATTGTTTTTTAAGGATTTATTAACTTTTACATTAAATACTTGTGGCTGTTAACTCCTATTAAGAAATGACACATGACTTTTGCACAAATACACTGTGATGCGCTTTGGCATTACCACTATGTTACTAAAAGATGCAAATGCATAAGATTAAAAGCTAATTTAAAACTGCATTTCTAAGGATTCATTTCATTTCTGTCATAGTTTTTGGGTTTCTTGCCTCTCTAACGACATTATAAAAAACACAAAAAAATATAGTAGAATTAAATTTGAAGACATTAAAATGTGTGGCTCAGTCAGGGATAGTGTGTGATAACAGATAAACATGTTAGAAGAAAAACAACAATCAGATCAGAGTTTAAGCATTCCATGGAAAGCTGACTGAACTGTTTTTTAGATAAATGTACCATTTTTAACTCTCCTAAAGTTTCGGTTTTAAGATGTTACCACAAAATATTCAGTTTTCAGTGTAATTATGTCACACACTCAATAAAGAGTTTAAAGTTTCATCCCTGTACAAAACTTAAGCAGTCTTCTTCTGTCTAACAGTGTTTCTCTCACCTGCAGTAAGACTTTTTTCTGTCAAATTATCCCCAAAGCATAGTGTGCAAGATAAAACTATAATTTACTCCCACTATGAAATCAAATTAGTTTATTATTTCATTGACAAAAATGCATTAAAATACGTATGTACAACATAAAAGTGTAACTATAAGAAGAGTGTACTAATCTACCCAGCAGTTCAACATTTTAACATGCTATAGAAGAAAGCTGTTAGCATGGTAGTTCTGCTTTTGACAGGGTGGTACCGTTTGCCTGGTTGTAGCAGTTCATAAAGTCATGGATGATGCATCCAGCAATGTGCAAAGCCATGTTCCTGCTCCAGTTCCATAGCTGATCCAAAACACAAGGTAGTGACACTCCGACGATCCTTTTTCCTCTCTATCCTCTGCAGAACCATCTGCCAGCAACTCATATTTACTACATAAAACACTGTTGACACATATATGAGCTGTTAAGCGGTTCTGCAACTCATGGTTGAATGTTTACTGTCACAACAAGTGACAAGTTTAGCACAGTGGCTGCTTGTTTGAGGCTTAAATTGTTGTCTGTGTTTCTGTCTGCCAGGCTGATGAAAACAGTGTTGCTGTAGGATATTTCCGGCAGCCCTGGATGTGGCCCTCAGATGACACTTAAGTGGTTTTATTTTACAGCGCCATGAAAAAAGAATTTGCCCCCTGACAGATTTCTTCTGTGTGTGCTTTTTTCCACATTGAAATGTTTCAGGTCATTAATGGAATTTTAATATCAGACAAAGAAAACCTGAATAAATACAAAACGTAAATTTGAAATTGTAATTTCCTTTATTGAAGAGAAAGCTCTGGCCCTCTGTCAAAAAGTATTGCTCCCTAGACCTAATAAGGTGTAATCAACTATTTGAGATAACTGGTCTTTTACACCCTATGGAGGATTTCTGGCCCACTCTGCTGTGCGAAATTGTTAATATTTGGCAACGATTGAGGGTTTTATTATATGAATGTCCTGTTTAAGGTCATCTCAGTCAGATTTCAGTCCAGATTTAGCATTTTTCCGGCCATTCAGAGGTAAATTTGCTGTTGTGCTTTGGATCACTGTCCTGCCGCAGAACCCAATTAGACTTGAAGGTCTCAAACTGATGGCTGGACGTTCTCCTTCGGGATTTTATTCTACAGAGCAGAATTTATGGTTCCATTAATTACAGCAAGTCATCTGGGTTCTGAAGCAGCAAAGCAGCTCCAGACCATCACACTATCACCACCATGTTCGACTGTGGGTATGGTGTTAGCTTCACACCAGAAGTAACTGGTCCCAGACCTTCCAAAAAGGTCCACTTTTGTCTGGTCAGTCCACAGACTATTTCACCAAACGTTTTCATCAAGACGTCTTTTGGTAAAAGTGAGATGGGCCTTTGTGTTCTTTTGAGTCAGCAGTGGTTCTGGCCTTGAAACTCTCCCATGGAGGCCATTCTTGCCCAGTCTCTCTTTCTTATCATTGAACCACGACCTCTGACCATGTATTCTTTGACTGTGGACATTGTGTTGCACTGGAGTCCCACAGCCTTGATAAATGGATTTATAACCCTTTCTAACCTGACTGATGCCACTGACTTTGCTTCTCATCTGTCTTTGAACCTCCTTGAGTCAGGGCAAGATAAAATGCTTCTGGGATCTTTTGGCCTACGTCATGCTGTCAGGCAGGTACTATTTAAACCCTTATTTCAATTGCAGAAAAAAGCATGAGAATACTTCATGGAGCAAGCAATAGGGATCACATGAAGATGTTATTTTTTTTAAGTCCAATATAATTCAATTCAATTCAGTTTATTTATATAGAGCCAATTCACAACACATGTCGTCTCAAGGCTCTTCATAAAGGGTTTGTAATGATGTGGGGTTGTTGGGGAGTTTAGATTAAACTACTGAGTGTTAGAGTTTGGCCATTTTAGAATGGGCTATGTGTAGGAGTACTAAGTATAATAATAAACTGATACAGTTTATCCATCTAGAGCCTACTGATGGTCATTGTTATACTAAAAACCACAATGATTGGGATATTTCTCTCTGTCAGACTGATTATAACCATTGGAAAAGAGAAGGGGTCATACAGGTAGCAGAAATGGAGGGTGTTTGCACCTCAATCATAACTGAGCCGGTTTAAGCTAAACCTGACTCCCCCAGGTTTAGCCTAATACTACAATTACTTTTTAAAGCAAGATACCACCAATTACCAGAGAATATTCAAATATTATTTAGTGATAGAGAAGCTAACTAAAAGTTGTTTTTCCATACATCTATAAAATAACGTGCATAACGCGATGCGAATTTGATTTATGGAATGGGTTAAATTCTGAGTTTAAAAGTTGCTTAAATATTTATCAGTTTAAAAAATGTATAAATACACCATATTAGAAAATTATGCAAACTAAGGATGTTTTCAGGAAATTCTGAAGAAATAGCATATTAGAAATGTTATAAATTCTATTGACAAACCTTGTTATTATAATGTTAATATGTCAAATTTTACAGTCACATATGATATGATAGCATAAATTCATATAAAAGCATACAGCTGTCCACATCTTGAGTGGAGGAGGGGGTAGGAGTATATACGTTTTTAACCTCTTCCTACTCCTTTTTTTTCTTCTTTTTTCGGCACAAAATGTTGTCATGTTGGCATGCATTGTTTGTTGTTTATTTTGTTGGGTTGCTCAATAAATAAATAAATAAATAAATACTAAATAAATACAAATTTAAATTTAAATGGTTTCTTGATTCTGCAGGTTAAGCGGTAATCAGGCCTAGGTGTAGCTGGTGAAACTGGTTTATCACAGATAATTCATGATTTAACAAGGAAGGTGGTTACTTACTCATACAGCCAGGCTGGTTTCTCCTTACAAACTGGAATCTGAAATCTGCTACTTGTATTTACTCAGGTTATCTTGGTCTGATAGTAAAATGTGTTTGATAATCGGAAAGATTTAAGAAAGACTCGTACTCGTCGTCTTCCACTTTATCCGGGACCGGGTTGCGGGGGCAGCAGACTCAGCAGAGACACCCAGACGTCCCTCTCCCCAGACACCTCCTCCAGTTCCTCCAGGGGGAGCCCAAGGCGTTCCCAGGCCAGCCGAGAGACATAGTCCCTCCAGCGTGTCCTGGGCCGTCCCCTGGGCCTCCTCCCGGTGGGACGTGCCTGGAACACCTCCAGAGGAAGGTGTCCAGGAGGCATCCGGTATAGATGCCCGAGCCACCTCAACTGGCTCCTCTCAATGTGGAGGAGCAGCAGCTCTACTCCGAGCTCCTCCCGGATGGCCGAGCTCCTCGCCCTATCTCTAAGGGAGAGCCCGGCCACCCTACGGAGGAAGCTCATTTCAGCCGCTTGTATCCGGGATCTCGTTCTTTCGGTCATGACCCAAAGTTCATGGTCATAGGTGAGGGTAGGAATGTAGACCGACCGGTAAATCGAGAGCTTCGCTTTTCAGCTCAGCTCTCTCTTCACCACAACGGACCGGCACAGCGCCCCCATTACTGCAGCAGCCGCACCGATCCGTCTGTCGATCTCCCGCTCCATTCTTCCTTCACTCGTGAACAAGAGTCCGAGATACTTAAACTCCTCCACTTGAGGCAGGAACCTGAAGAGGACCAGCCACCCTTTTCCTGTTGAGAACCATGGCCTCGGACTTGGAGGAGCTGATCCTCATCCCATCCCATATTATTTAATATTTAATATTAATATTTTATCAAATAATATTTGGGTCTGTTAAGGGTTGTCCTGTGAATACCAGCCCAGTAAGGTGATGGTATTAGGACACAATAGAAAGGTGTGAGACGAGCTCTGACATTATTGAACAGCATAAACTCTGCACATATATGGAATAAATTCACACAATTTCTTAAAATACAAGAATTTATGAACAAAAATAAGTCAACTCAAAGTCAAACATATTTCAATCAACAAACTCTTTACTTTGCTAAAACAATCCAACTAAACTACCAAGCAGAATTAAAGAATAATGAAGACTAATGGACTATGTACAATATAAACAAGTTGATTAAAGATGATTGATAATTATGACCAAAAAGAGTGATGCAACATTACCATGCAATGTTTATGTTTGAGAACCAAGGATTATCTTGAAGAATCTGGAAGTTAAGTTAGTCTTGGAATCAACTTAGACAATAATCAGCAACATATAGACAACCATTCACAATGTAAGATCAGATTAAATATTATTTTAATAAAATAATGTTTTAAAGAATGATCTGCTGAATAAAACCAACCTTCTGGATGACTAATTCTCAACGGGGTCTCATTAGCTGCCTTCATTTATTAAAATAATATTTAAAGAAATATTATTAAAGGAAATGGTCAAATATTTAAGGGAATATTTTGGAAAAGAACCAAATCTTTCTGGAGAAATGGGGCTTAATGGTGTTTACTTAGTTATCAAATTCAGTAAAATGATGTTAGGGACACATTATTTACTGGATTGAAAACTAAACCTTTCTGGGTAAATATTATTTAGCAACAAGCACATGTTCTTAGGTGTTAGCAGTTAAGCTACCAAGAGAAGCTAATAGCTTAGCGCCAGAATCAAACACATACCTTTAAAATACCGTCAATAAAAGGGTTAAAATGCAGAAGCGTGGACGGCGCGTTATGATCAAGTTCTGTGTTTAAAATCACCCTTTAAATAAAGTTTGTCTTAACTTTAAAAACACAGACAAAGAACACAACCTGAACATGTTTGCTGCAGATAGCCTGCTAGCACCAAGATAACTGAGTTCAACACAAACAAAACTTCATAAAATGAAAAAATGTTTAGATCATTTCAATCTAAATCCTTCTCTATTATTCTGGCCAAACATCAAATTTCATATGAACGTGTTCAGGAGTTTGAAGAAATGTCCACAGTCAACAAACGGTTAGCTTTCAGCTAACCTCCGTAGCTGTGGATGAAAGACGGCTCGTTCTGTCCGCTGACCACACTGCACGTTAGCACGGGATGTGGCTCCTGTTGTCATCCTCTCAGACCGGGAAAACCGCTTCACTCGGCTTAATGGAGACAGCATCTCTACGGGGAATCCTCTGGGACACAGTTTGCTTCTGCAGGCCTCAGAGACAAAGTAAAGCAATGCTTATACCTTAATTTCCTCTCTTTATGAATGAAATCACCGGGTACACAAACAGTAGTTCACTCGTACTTAACTTTGCATATGATCGCATGATTTTATGACACCCTTGGATCCAGTTTGAAGAGTTTATGTCTTTTTGCCAGCAAAGAGACATTAGCCCACTGTCTCACAGGCCAGATGGTACAGAAAGGACCATTGGAAAGGTGGGGGTTTTATACGGCCAGTGGCATCATGGGAAGTCCGCTGCTACCCCCCAATTCCTAGGTTGTGCCGGAAGTAGGTTAATGCAATTTATTTTGAAAGTTCCAGAAAAGTCCGTACCACATTTCCTGTTGTAACCCATGGCTGTGGGTCCCAACAACACCCTCCAGTCACCCTTCTTATGAAGGGGGACCACCACCCCAGTCTGCCAGTCCAGAGGCACTGTCCCCGACAGTGCAAGCAATGTTGAAGTGGCGTGTCAACCGTGACAGCCCCACAACATCCAAAGACTTGAGGTACTCAGGGCGGATCTCATCCAACCCCAAAGCCCTGCCACAGCGGAGCTTTTTAACCACCTCGGTGACTTCAGCCTGGGTGATGAAAGAGTCTAACCCTGAGTCCCCAGCCTCTTTTTCCACCAGGGAATGTGTGATGGCAGGATTGAGAAGATCCTTGAAGTACTCTTTCCACCGCCCAATAATGCCCTCAGTCGAGGTCAGCAGCCTCCCACCTCCACTGTAAACAGTGTTGGCGAAGCACTGCTTCCCCCTCCTGAGGCGCCGGACGGTTTGCCAGAATCGCTTCGAGGCCAACCGGTAGTCCTTCTCCATGGCCTCACCGAACTCCTCCCAGGCCCGAGTTTTTGCCTCTGCCACACCCCGGACCGCAACACGCTTGGCCTCACGGTACCCGTCAGCCGCCTCAGGAGTCCCACAAGCCAACCACAGCCGATAGGACTCCTTCTTCAGCTTGACAGCGTCCCTTACTGCCGGTGTCCACCACCGGATTCTGGGATTGCAGCCGCGACAGGCACCGCAGAACTTATGGCCGCAGCTATGGACAGCAGCATCGACAATAGATGCAGAGGTCTTGGTCCACTCGGACTCTATGTCTCCAACATCCCCCGGAATCTGGTCAAAGCTCTCCTGGAGGTGGGAGTTGAATACATCCCTGGCCAAGGGGTCCGCCAGACGTTCCCTGCAGACCCTCACTATGCGTTTGGGCCTGCCAAGTCTGTCCGGCTTTCTCCTCCAGCTGAGCTGGGGGGCAACAAGCAAACCCACCCCAGCCCACCGCCTCTCCCACTCTCACTCCAGAGTAGAGAGAGTCGAGAGTCCAGCCCCTCTCGATGAGATGGGTTCCAGAGCCCCTGCTGTGCGTGGAGGCGAGCCCGACTATTTCTAGTGGATATCTCTCGACCTCCCGCACAAGCTCAGGCTCCTTTCCCCCCAGCAAGGGGACATTCCACATCCCTAGAGCCAGCCTAAGCATCCGGGGATCGGGCCGCCAAGGTCTCCACCTTCGTCCGCCGCCCAATCATATTTGCACTGGTCCCTCACGGTTCCCCTGTAGGTGATGGGCCCACTGGGGGATGGCCTTGCGTCTCTTGTTCAGGCTTGGCCGGGACGGGTCCCGCGAGGAGCAACCCGGCCACAAGGCGCTCTCCAGCGAGTCCCGACCCAAGGCCTGGCTCCAGAGTGGGACCCCGGCTCCGCCGTAACGGACAGCATCACATGCCTCGATCTACTAGTCCTCATGAAGGATTCTTGAAGAAGTCTTTAAGAAAGACAAAAAAGCAAAAACAGGAGAAATTTATGAGGGGGCTTTTTCATGCCGCTGTATTATAAGTAATGTTTTAATTCTGAGTTGTCATATCGTGCATTTTTGGCCAAAATCTTTTTTTTCAAAGCATTAAATAAGATTTTTGCATTATTACTTCAGTAAAACAAGCAAAAGAGAAAAACAGCTATCAAAGGAACAAAAAGGCAGATTAAAAAAAATAATTTGTGATGTTTAAAAACTCCTAGTTAATGTTGCTGTTCAACCATCAGTAGTGGTCCTGGTATTGTAGTCCACGTCCTGCTACCAGTCTGATAATCAATTAATTGTCCTGGATGAACCATTTCCATTGGTTGCTGACGCCAAAATCCAAATCTTAAAAGTCTGCAGACTGTTGAAGCTTGTTCTCCTTGAGTCTGGAATTTCTACTGGATGTGTCATGGTTTACTTGATATTGGACCCCAGAATGTAGATGAGCAGGCAGCGTGATCGTAAGTGAAGAAAAGGTTTAATTACGAAAACTCACACTCAGCAGGAGGCAGGAACAAAACAAACGGGCAGGCAAGACAAGCAAAAAGACAAGACTTGGTTAGAGAACTAGACATGAGCATGAGAACAAGACATGAGAAATGTTTCCGCAACGACTAACAGAACAGGTGTGAATATATGGCGTGAAAACCAGGCGGAGCAAGGAGACAGATGAACTTGAAGCAGGTGAACCAAATAAACTTAATTAACAGAACAAACGTGACTGGAGCAAAACAGAGACTCTTGAACACAAACTAGAAAAACATGAAGCAAAAGCATAACCAGATCCGAAAACCAAACTTGACAAAATATGAACAACATGACAAAACAAAAGCATGACCAGGAAAATAAACAGAAACATGATTCAAAACTTGAACTGTGAAAAACATAAGGAAAAAACCCGATACCAAAAACCAAACAACCCCAAATCATGACAGAACCCCCCGCTTAAGGGGACGCCCACAACAGTCCAAACAAAAAAAACAAAAAAACAACCCGACTAGGGCGGGCGGTGGGGGTCTCGGTAGGAGGGCCAAAAACAAAAACAGAGTTCAGGCGGGCGACCAGGAGGTCGTCTTGAGCAGGCACAGAGTTCAGGCGGGCGACCAGGAGGTCGTCCCCAGCAGGCACAGAGTTCAGGCAGGCGACCAGGAGGTCGTCCCCAGCAAGCACAGAGTTCAGGCAGTCGACCAGGAGGAAATTGCAGGTAGATCAGGAGGCCGACTGAGCAGAGTAGAGGACCTCCCAGAAAGAGAACTAGACATGAGAACTAGACATGAGAACCAGACATGAGAACTAGACATGAGAACTAGACATGAGAGCTAGACATGAGAGCTAGACATGAGAACTAGACATGAGAGCTAGACATGAGAACTAGACATGAGAACTAGACATGAGAACTAGACATGAGAGCTAGACATGAGAACTAGACATGAGAACTAGACATGAGAACTAGACATGAGAACTAGACATGAGAGCTAGACATGAGAACTAGACATGAGAGCTAGACATGAGAACTAGACATGAGAACTAGACATGAGAACTAGACATGAGAGCTAGACATGAGAACTAGACATGAGAACTAGACATGAGAACTAGACATGAGAGCTAGACATGAGAACCAGACATGAGAACTAGACATGAGAACTAGACATGAGAGCTAGACATGAGAGCTAGACATGAGAGCTAGACATGAGAACTAGACATGAGAACTAGACATGAGAACTAGACATGAGAGCTAGACATGAGAACTAGACATGAGAACTAGACATGAGAACTAGACATGAGAGCTAGACATGAGAACTAGACATGAGAGCTAGACATGAGAACTAGACATGAGAACTAGACATGAGAACTAGACATGAGAGCTAGACATGAGAACTAGACATGAGAACTAGACATGAGAACTAGACATGAGAGCTAGACATGAGAACTAGACATGAGAACTAGACATGAGAACTAGACATGAGAGCTAGACATGAGAACTAGACATGAGAGCTAGACATGAGAACTAGACATGAGAACTAGACATGAGAACTAGACATGAGAACTAGACATGAGAGCTAGACATGAGAACTAGACATGAGAACTAGACATGAGAGCTAGACATGAGCAGATGTTTCTGCGAAGACTAACAAAACAGGTGTGAATATATGGCGTGAAAACCAGGCGGAGCAAGGAGACAGATTAACTTGAAGCAGGTGAAACGAATAAACTTAATTAACAGAACAAAACGTGACTGGAGCAAAACAGAGACTCTTGAACACAAACTAGAAAAACATGAAGCAAAAGCATAACCAGATCTGAAAACCAAACTTGACAAAACATGAACAACATGACAAAACAAAAGCATGACCAGGAAAATAAACAGAAACATGATTCAAAACTTGAACTGTGAAAAACATAAGGAAAAACCCCGAAACCAAAAACCAAACAACCCCAAATCATGACAGGATGAGCCTTTATGTTTGAAGTATGAAGTTCCAACACTGATGTCTTCGCTGTGATGACGGCTTGGTTGCATACCTGGCTGCAGGCCCTGTGGGATGCCTGCAGACGGCTGTTATAGGGGCCATGAAAAGAGCATTTTGTTAGCTGGCGGGTGAGCAGTGGGTTTACAAGGCTACTCTGTTAGTTCACTGAACATGAGGGTCCAATCACACAAATACCATAACTGCAAAAATAAAACAGCAGGACCTGCAGTTTACCCTGGGTTCTGCTTTGCCTCAAGCAGACTGTATCTTCAGTGAACAGAACATGCTGTCTGCAGTGAAGGGGGAGTTTTTCTGTCTTCTGTTGGAATGATCCCTGTGATCGTCCAGCGTCTGTGAGGAAGCCCTGTCTTCAAATGGCTTCCTTTTGTCGAAGTTAGTTACCTTCAGCAGCAGATCAGTCCCCCTGCTGAATTAAAGCATTCCCACAGCATGATCCGGCCGCCGTTCATGACCAAATGTTCTCCACATGGTGTGCTGTTTGTCTGTTTAATCCTCGTGGTCATTAAGCATCTTGATAAACTAAATAGATATGTATCCATAACAATGCTTAAATCCCACATCTTCTGAACTTGATTACATTTTGTCACATTACAACCATAAACTTGAAGAAGGTGCTCTGATTCCATGACACCAAAAAGTAAATCGTTGGCCTATATGCAAATCGTTATGTGTGGGGAAAAAACTGCTCATCACCTTGAACACACCATCCACTTGGTGGCAGCATAATGCTGTGAAGGTGCTTTTCTTCAGCTGAGGTAGGGCAGCTGGAGTTTATGGGAAGATGGATGGAGGTAAATACAGGACAATCCTGCTGGAAAACATGTCAGATGCTGCAGAAGACTGGAGACTGGACAATGACCCTAAACATGAATGACCTAGTCAAAGCCTGGACCTAAATCAAATTGAATCAGTGTCAATACATGAAAACTGATGTTCACAGAAGCTGTCCATCCAATCAGACTGAGCTCAAGCTGTTTTGCGAAGAGCAATGGGCAAAAATGTCTGCCAGCTTTGCACACACAGACAGACCCCAAAACAGCTGCAGCTGTGACTGCATTGAAACGTGGCTCTACTTCAGCCTTATGGAATATGAATACAAATGCAAGGCACACTTCTATTTCCTATTTGGAAAAAATGTTGAGAACCACACATTATTTAACCTGTACCGTATGTTTGTGTATTCCTTAAATCCCAAAGAAACACACTTAAATTAATGGTTCTCACATGGAAAAACATTCAACAGCTTGAGAAGTATAAATACTTTTCCAAGGGAGCCTAAATAAAATCAAACACACGCCATCCTTCCTGTTTCTCTGAACTCTCTGAAACTCAGTCCTGCAAGCAGCTCAGCTTTGTTGACAGCTTGCTGGGTGAAATGACTCCAGTTTGACAAGCAGTTCAGTCATTTCACCCAACCTCAGCTCCAGTGTAAATAACCTGGCTGGGAGACACACCCCATTCCAAAATATCCCCAAAAAGGGGGAAAAATCTAAACACGGCAGGGAAACATTGAACAATCAGTGACCAAATCTAACCATAAACACACGGTGCAGACTGGCCGTCTCCTGCTGTTTGAGGCAGGGTCCAGATTGGGTCAAAGTTCAGTGAACAACCGATTAAATGTATCATTCTCCTGATTCCTGAACACCAGCATCCCCACATGTTACAAGTGAGCTCACTGTAATCATTGTTTCCTGTCCTGTTAGTGCTCAGTAACCGAACTGAAAGAGGAGCTTTGTGTCCACTTCATGGAGCTCTTTTTCCCTTTTTAAAGAAAGCAAAAAAAAAATCAACCAAAGAAGTTGAAGAGGTGAGGAATGTCACTTAAACGTTTGAAAATGTCTGGTAAAAAGAAATGTGGGAGATCTGTGTCACTCTGGGCCAAATCATCATCCATCATCTCTGCAGACTTTGTTGTGTTGGAGGCTCTGAGGAGCAGCTGGAATAGAGGAACACCAGCTAATAATTATGAGAGGCTGCTTGAAAAGAAAAAGACTTGATCCATCATTACCTCATCACTACCGTAGATGGGATGGCACAAACCCACCTACCCTTTCTACTCAAAAAACCACAAAAAGGATTCAAGGATGTCAAAAATTCTCTGACCCTTCAAAATAAAAGGATACAGTTTACCTGTCTTTTCAAACAACTCAAACAATTCAGTTCAATTCATTTTGTTTATGCTGCACCAGTTCACAGCAAAGTTGAGCCCATTTTAAATGAACAAATAACAAATAAATGTGTTCCACCATCCCAGTTATTTGTTGACTGTCTCGACAGTTGGTAAAAGGAAGGTCAGTGAGCAGTTTTTTTTATTTTGTGCAGCAGCATAATGAAGCCATCCCCAGATAAAAGGCACTTGATGTTTTTAGTGAAAACTACAAACCTATTTCTTTCATATTCTGCATTTAATTGTTTTTTTTATTTTCTTGTTGGCTCGTTTCATCTTCATTCATTTTTAAACTTACTTTTATTGATGTTATAATTATGTTGATCATTTTTATTTTTTGTTTTTATAACTGTATATGTAGTTTTTGTTTGAATTGTATCGTTTGATGTGTGTCTGTAACGTATGCGTATTTTCCCCGCGTACAACACTTTGATTGAAAACATGTATTATTATTATTATATACTTTCAGGGGCCAGGAGCTTTTATTTTGAAAGTGGATTTCAGAGCTTCATCTTGAGCAGCTTTGTGGCTGCTCCAGTCTGAGGTCTGACAGACGGACCTGGTCCAAGACTCTTTCCTCTGTGCTCAGCTAAGCATCCTGAGCTGCTGCTGCTCTTTTCAACAACCAGAAACATTTGACCTGAGGAGATCTTTACAACAGGTAAGCCAAAATGTTTTTTTTCAGAAGGTTGATTTTGATGTTTCTATATTTCTTCTGAAACGTTTGGATTATTTAAGGACTCCTCAAGCAAAGGTTGCACCAAATTGTTGCACAGCAATGACAAAAGTAATAGTAACAGATTTTATTTTGCTACAATAAAAACCACAAAGTGAGAAACTAAACAGATCAAATAAAACTAATTAATAAAATTAATTCATAAAACAGAATAAAATACAGCAATAGAGATTAAAAAAATAAATAAAAAATATTGAAATGGATACAATGTTATCTAAGTCTGCCATGGTTCTGATCTGTGCTTTATTTTGATCAGCTGTTCTAAAAGCCTTTTCAAGTTGTTCTTTCAGTTCAGCTTTTTTCACTCACTTTCTGTCCAGTGATTTTTTCAGTGTCTAAACTCATACGGGAACTTTAAGCATAAAAAAATCTGAAACTCAGGGGACAAACACTGTTGGATCAAATCCTGACAGAAAACAAATTTAATTTTGTATCTTTAAGCTCTTTGCTACCTGCTGTCTGTCACAAAGACAAGTTAGTCCCATTTCTAAAGAAAATATAAAAAGTCCTAAAGATAACACAGTTTGACAGACAGGAAATATGATTTTTTACTCCAATAAGGTGATTCCCAAACAGCTATGAGCTGAAAACCTGTCATACAGTAGATGGTCAACTGATGGATGAAACATCTCTCAGGTGCAGATCTTGTCAGATCATTGATGGATTTGTATGATCATTAGAGCATACATACAGTGGTTCTCAAAGTGTCCACAGGCCTGAAGGAATAAAATAAAGAGGGTTGCATGAGGTTACATGCCTTTAACCTTATATTTTAAGGACATCTCTCATCCAAAGCCTGAAGCCAAAGCCACAGAAAGTGCTTATGTAAAGTCTTACTTTCAGGGTTTTAATCTTTTTTAATTTGTACGATTTCCCTCTAGCAGATCTGTTTGTTTTTCAAGTGAACTGCACATATGGAACGATGACGCACAGGGCAAATATAACATAATGTGTCAGTGGTAGATGCTCGTCTTTCAAGGAGGGGAAGCTCAATTTCAAGAACGCTGATTCGCTGATTTCGCTGTCAATCAAAAAGGGATTCAGCCTCAGACAGTTCATCCAATCATCATGCAGAAGCTGAGCGTCCAGGCCAGCCGAGGCCAGCCCACTGCCCCATAGACCCCCAGAGACGCTGAGCGTCCGATGGGCGAGACGAAGACCAGCATTTCTGCTTCTCTATTGAACTCAGTGTTTAAAGTACTGTGAAGCTGCAGGAATGAGTGAGAGGAAAGCTTCGTCATTACCAGAGATAAGAAGCTGATTCTGAACAAAAGCTGACCACATATTTAGTCAATGACATGAACTCACAACAGTATATATTTGATCAATTATTTTCTTGACATTTCAGGGGAAGCTGAGCTTCCCTTGCAGTCTTAGAGCAATCAACACTGGTGTTGGAAAAGTATGGAAATAATTTAACTTGGTCTCATTTTTTACATCACAAATATCTGTCATATTTACAGGGGTGTGTAGATTTCTGGGCTCTTGGCCCTAAAAGCTCTATTTTCACATGCATTCACAGATAAATAAATGTTTTTAGCTGCCGGCCTAACAGATTATTTTCTCCTACACCTGCCCTGTTTCCTTACCTTTATTATGTTGTTGTGATCTTCCAGTAGGATAAAAAATTAAGTAAAGAAGAGCCAAAAACAGAAGATAAACTTTGAAAGACCTGTTGAATGCCTGGAGATCTGGTGATTAAAATATTACAACAAACTCTTGCTTCTGGGAAGGAAAAAAGGAAAGGAGTCAGTGGTGATTTAAGACTCTTCCACATGTACACTAAGGTACTTTCTTTCTGTGACAGTATTGTGGTAGAAATTACACCGATACTGTAAAAAATACTAATACTGATGGTGACAGGCTTACGTCTGCCACTTTCTCTACTATTCACTAGTTCATATGCAGTAAATGCTTAACTCATGTTTGACACTGCCTTTAGTTAAGGCAAGAAAGGTCATTGTTTATGTTTGCTGCAGCACTATAACTAATGTAACTAGTTATCATCAATAAACTTCTCATCCCAAATCCTGCTCTCTAACAGGAAAAATGTGCCACTAAAAAGGGATCAAAGTCTCGCTGGACCTCCTTCCATCATGTGTCGCATTTTACTTGTCCTGTCGCCTGAATGTGAGCAGTGTTGGAACGTCATGGAAAGGGGCGGACTGTGTAGCATACGCCCTGATGTTTACATGGTGTTGTCACGGCAGCCATAATGCGTTCTTCAGGGGGGAACAGAATGGCTCCTGTGGGCCCCACACCTCTCTGAGTCTGAAACATCACCGCAGGGGTTTGAATGAGCGCAGTGTGGAGTCGGCTAAAACACGACCCGGCTGCTAACCAACTGTCACCGAATCCAGACACCAGAGCCCAGTCCTCAGGAGGGGTTTCCTAACAGTTTCCATACAGGGAATGTTGTCAGCACCACACACTGGAAAGACAAATTCAACCAATTTAGACAATTGATGTCATGTAAAACTAAGCCCAGTCACAAATAATATTCATTTGTTACCCTTAAAAGTACAAGACCTCTGTACTTACTGCCCTGGAAAAGATTTGCTATGATAAATGACTCATTGCAGCTGCACAATCTCACAGAATTAAAATGAGTAAAATCCAATCTTTAAGACATTGTTTCAGTAAATTTAGATTTGAGGACTGAGATGGCCATGGAAGAAGGTTGATTTTTTTTTTTTTTTTTTACTCTGATAAGGACCTTTGGAAGCATCACATATCCTCCATTGTACTTAACAAGTCCAAGTCCAATTTATTAGTAAAGTGCTATACATGAATACAATCAACAAAAGAGATAAAACCAGGACATAAACAGATATTAAAACACATAAAATGGAACAGAGACATTAAAAGGAGCATTTCAACTCAAACCAGACCAAACAGCATTGAGAAAAGATGTTTTTTTAAAATAGATTTAAATTAGTAGGCAAAGATGCCTGTCGAATATTTAAAGGCAACACGTTTTGGAGCAAACACTAATAAAGCCCAATCTCCTCCAAGTTTCTGCCTAGTTTTAGAGAGAACTAAAAGCAGCTAGTTAGCTGACCAAAGGGCCCGTAAAGAAGGAGAGCCTGGAGTAAATCAAAAAACCATTGAGGCAATAATAAGCCAACGTTAGGATTTTAAAATGAATGCTGTGATGAGCAGTGGTTAGAGTACAGAATAGATGAGATGTGCTCATGTGTTTGTGGACCAGTTAAATAACAGGCAGCATCGTTTTGAACAAGCCAAAGATGTGAAAGAGATGCTTGATTGACCCCAACATAAAATACATTGAAATAACAGTGGTAATGACATGCTTTTCCACTTATTCATCCTTTGTTTCACAGCAGACCTATCTGGAGTTTGCTGAAAAGCTTAATCTTAGAACCATCTCAATTAAGTTCTAGTTGATGTCTTTAAATTCCATTTTTTATGTTTGTGGTGGTAGGACAGAAATGTTTTCTCCTGACATTATTAATTGTGTTGATTTTATGTCCTTTAAGGTAAAATATGCTAAAAGGGACCGTGCTCCTGTCTCTGTGTCTAAGCATCGCCTCTGCAACATTTGATTATCTTTTCGAACAGAGCTCCTTTATGGGTAAGAAATCTAGAGCTTCTTATTTACTTTCATGTAAATCAAAAACGTTACAGACATTTTTTTCATTAATTTTCTATGTCGTTTTTGTGATTCTGGGACAGATCCAGAGGATGTCCTCAGTGTGAGCATTCCTCTGGAGGGTCTACAGCGTCCTCTGCTGGGAGAAACTCTGTTACTACCATGCTACTTTGAGGTGAGGGTTTTTAACTTTTTGTTTCTGGATTTTAATTAACTTTAGAGTGAATGTATCGTGAACTATTTAAATGCTTAAACTGGAGTTTATATGTGTAGTTAATTATTTACAGCAGTATGTCTTTTGGCCTGGCTGTGGACCAAACCATAGAGTTGATCAAGCAATCATGGGAGTTTGGTTGTCCAATCTGCACCTGTTTTGTAAATCTGTAGAAAGCTTACAACAGTGCCAAGGTGTTCTGTGGGAGCTGCTTTGGGTCCAGGAATTGCAAGGGAGGACTATTCAGTCCTTGTTTAACCAAAGCAAGTGTGACCACTGCCTTCTCATCAAAAGGTTGAGATTGTTCTTCGTGCAAGTTGCAGACTGCCCCTTGTCCCCACTCCGGTTTGTGGTGGACACGGACAGAATTTCAAAGTGTAGTCAAGGAATAGAGTTTGTGTGGGAACCTCACGGACTTATCTTTGCTTTTGTGAATTATGTGGCTCTACTGGCATCTTCAAGCAATTGTCCTTATCTTGCATTAGTATATGAAGTAGTTATATAATAGTTATAATAGGTAGTTATCCTAGATTTTGCTTGTTCATATCAAGTAAACCCATCTTTTTTTAGGATCACACTTTTGAAGACCCCGGTGCCCCCCCCATCGACCCCCTTTCCCATCGCATTAAATGGAGCCACGTCACAAAAGAAAAGGTCACCACCATCCTCGTGGCTTTGAAGGGACAAGTGCACATCGGAGAAGATTATCTGGACAGAGTTTATCTGCAGAGCTACCCCCAAACCCCAACAGATGCCAGCATCAAGATATCTGAGCTGCATTCCAGTGACACAGGAGTGTATCGCTGTGAAGTTCAGCATGGCATCGAGGACAGCCATGACACTGTGCACGTCCATGTTCAAGGTACTCAATAAAGAGCTGATATGTACTTTAATATTTACTCTACACGCTTGTCAGTCAGTTATAACTTACCTTAAAGAGCACTGGGGTCTCCTTCTTTAAGTATTTTCCAACCCTTTTCCTTGTGCTCTGCTATTTTAGGTGTTTTGCTGCTTTAACACTTCGGATTAAAGTTAATGAGTAATTGACCGACCTCAACAAAACTTAATGACCAGTCTCTTTCTGTTAAATCGACTGTGCTAGAACTGGGAACCATTGAGCCGAACTGTGCAGGTCTGTGAGCCTTCATGATCGGGGTTAGGTAACCACGGACCTACAAATTAACCACCGTTAACAATAGATGCTAACTGCCTGAGTTGGAAGAAATCGCTACAATCAATCTCACAGACATTTTCAGTCATCTGGCAAACAGTTTAAACTTCACAAGATGGATTTTAATACGAGGTCTGAATGGTCATGCTCAGCAATGTTCATTTTTATCTGAGTCTAAGAAGACAGGATCACTTTTATTCAATATGTAAATATTCTTCTAAGCTCAAACTACATGACCACCATCTTTACAGTCACTGAGTCAGCGAGTCCATATTATCAGTGATTGAATGAACTGAATTTATTTTGACTAGATTAGCTTATTGTAGTAGTGGGGTCTAAAACTTAATTAGGCAGCTGCAGGTCCTCTAAGATGCTACAGAGTTCTTGCCAACACTAGAGGAGAAGTACATAGCAGCCACTAACTTCCTCCATTGGCCTCTTATTTGAGAAACATTTTTAAATCTTGTTATTGGTCTTAAACTGAATACATCTCAGTTTTTTCTATCAGATGAGCTTTTTAGAAGACATTTTACTTAGTGCTCCCAAAACCAGAACAAAACAAGAGGAGGCAGTATTTAGTTTCTATGTACCTTAGCTCTGGAACCAACTCTGTGAAGACTTGAGATAAGCAGAAACTGAAAGCATTGCTTCTGCAGCTTTTACTGTTTCTTTGGGGGTTTTTATGCTTAAAAATGTATTATAATTCTTTTAATGTCCTTAGAGTTTCCTTGTGTATGAATGGTGCTGTTAAAATATATTTTCCTTGCCTTGATCTATTTAGGTATCGTGTTCCACTACCGGGCCTTAATGGGGCGCTACACTTTGACTTTTGAGAAAGCGAAGGCAGCATGTGCCCAGAACAGTGCAGTTATTGCTTCTCCTGAGCAGCTTCAAGCAGCATTTGATGATGGTTTCCACCAGTGCGATGCTGGCTGGTTGTCTGATCAAACAGTGCGGTGAGCTTGTCAAGTAACTGACGACAATTGTTGGTGTATTCTGAGATGTTCTGACGCATTTTCACCTGTTTTGTACCACGTGTCAGTATGGGGAGACTTAAGAAAAAAAGTATTGAGTCGCCTGCAAAAAAGTGAACTACTTTGGGCCCATCTGATAATCACACTCTAAAAGCTAAAACAGATATGACTTTTGTGAACAGAGAGGCATGAAATTTCAAGATATAAATGTTCAGATATTGAGCTACAGGTAAAATTTTCCATTTTGATAAAATATTGTTTGTTGAATCAAAGGTACCCAATCCATGAGCCTCGGATGAACTGCTATGGCGACAAAGAAGAACTTCCTGGGGTCAGGACGTATGGAGTGAGAAATCTAAATGAGACATATGATGTTTACTGCTTTGCAGATAGGATGACAGGTATATTGTCATGGTCAATGTAGTGTCTTAGTTTTTTTCAACCTCTTCTTAAACAAATGTTTCTTGTCTGAAACAGGTAGAGTTTTCCACACTGTTTCTGCAAGAAAGTTAACCTTCTATGAGGCTGCGCTGGCATGCGTCAACCAGGGAGCTCAGCTAGCCACCACAGGTCAGCTGTACCTTGCATGGCAGGGGGGTATGGATGTCTGCAATGCTGGCTGGCTGGGAGATGGGAGTGTCCGCTACCCAATCAACGTTCAACGGCCACAGTGTGGAGGGGGTCTGCTGGGGATGCGAACTGTTTATCGCTACATAAACCAGACAGGATACCCACTTCCTGATTCCCGCTATGATGCCTTCTGTTACACAGGTATGCCAGGACAATCACAAGATGGAGCTATTGAAATAGATGTAACTTTTGGGTAATAGTTCTTATAATTTAAAGTTTTTCACCAATTTCACACTATTCAATGCTCAGAGAAATTACAAAAACCTTAAGAACACCCTCCGAGACTTAATTAAATTCAGTTCAATTCAGTTCAATTCAATTCAATTAAATTCAAGATTCAATTTAATTTAATTTAATTTAATTTAATTTAATTCAGTTTATTTCTATAGCGCCAATTCACAACACATGTTGTCTCCGGGCATTTTACTTTAGGCCAAGTGAATCATCTGTAGAAGGTGAGCATTAAGTTGTTGGCAACTGGAGGGGCGCAATGGAAACTCAGCAGATGCACCCCTCCAGGAAGGTGCCACAGCTAAGCAAAGAGCCAGGCCAGGTGTACCTTCTAGGGAGAGAAAAACAGAGAAAGAACATAGAGTTAAAAGCTGAAATAACAGCAAATAATGCAATAGTGGAAAGTAGTATGAGAATGTAGCGAAGAGAGTGAAAGTTGTCATTATGTCCTCCAGCAGCCTAAGCCTATAGCAGCATAACTACATTGATAGCTCAGGATAACCTAAGCCACTCTAACTATAAGCACTTCAGGGCTCAGGTTAAATGTTAAGTTAAGTACAAGTATGTCATGTTTGGAAGGGATACCAAAGGAAATCATCTTCAAAAGTATTCTAGAGTCAAATATGAGTCCACCAGTCTGACAGCTGAAACTCGGAGCCTACTGGATCAATCACAGGACCCAAGCACAGCAAATCTTCAACAGAATCAAGGTGTTGCAATAGTCCAGTCAAAGTCTAAACATCAACCACATTGAAATGTTGAGGTGAAACTTTAAGACAGCTCTGTGAAAATGAATGTCTGCAAAGTTCATAAAACTGAATGCTGTAAAGGAATGTGGGCCAAGAATCCGTTCACAATGGTGAGAAACTGACAGTCTTACCTAAAGTCTTAGTACTAGAACTCCCGTCACAGTTCGACTTTTATTAATGCACATTTGGTTTCACAACTTAGATTTGGGTTCATGAATGCTTCAACCATTTCTCACAGAGATATAGTCAGGAAGCAATGGTTCCAACAACTTATTTTGTTGCACACTGCCCTGAGATGGAAACCAAGTTGACTGATTTACCAAAAATGGGTAAAATAACCATTAGTTATCAGATCTGTGTTTTCAGTTTTTAAGATTGTTTCTTTAATCTAAGAACATTACATAATTTTAAAACTATATGAGCTCAGCTGTTCTGATTTTAAAACAAAGGCTCCAGAAGTAGTCAGGACCCAGACAGAGCTCTGGCATCCATCTGAAATAGTCTAACAATAACCATGTCTGGGATTACAGCCAATCATGCTTGGCTTCGAGTGAAGCCGACAGATATCTGGATAGCCATTTTAACACTCCATGTTCTGTGCACCAGTAACAACCACATTCACAAGCAGTGGTTTTGAATTCTTGAAAAGTTTCAGTCAGTATGTTTAATATGATTTTGTTAGTAAATTTAAAAGATGAAGAAGTTCTGAGATCCTGTCTGGGCTGACTTGTTTCTCTGTTGGTTACTGTTTGTTTTCCCTGTTATACTCAGATTCCCCAGATGATGAGGGCTCAGGCACCGATGAGGGAAGTGGTGTTCTGATTGTTACCACAGTGACAAAGAGTCCTGAGGTGTTCTTCAGCAGGACGACCACAGAGAGCGAAGCAGTTGGAGAGCTGGAGACTCAGCAACCGTTCAATCTGAACTACACCTACAGCGAGAGCCTAAACAAGCAGGCACTGCCTCAGCCAACAAATATCACACAGATCTCCTTTGACCTTATTGAGGCCATCACCAACCAGCCAGCTGTACACATGGAGACCAGGAAAACATCTTTCATCTCCCCAGCTGGTCAGCAATCAAAAGATCTAGGCCCCATCTCTTTACATTCAAGCAGCCAGGCTTGCTTATATTATTTTAAAGTTGTCAAGATCAATCACTATTCTTTCTAAAGATCTAATATCTGTCGCTGTAATATAAGCAGCCAAAACGAGCAACAAACAAGACAAAGTTTCTGAAAAACCGTATAAAAACTTTAGAAACTATTAATCAATAGCGCTTTGAAATATAACTAAAGTGGGGCTGCTTGAAATATAACACAGAAAATTGGATCATTATCGCTGTGCTTTTGTTTCTAGCAAGAAAAAAATTATATTATACCTTCTCTCCCTGTAAACCGTAGGTGTGGTCTTCCATTACCGCTCACCTACTGGCCGATATGCTTTCACATTTGTTGAGGCCCAGTTGGCCTGCCAGGGTGTTGGAGGCTCCATGGCAACGCCACAACAGCTGCAGCAAGCATATGAGGCTGGATATCATCAATGTGATGCAGGTTGGCTTCTCGACCAGACTGTTAGGTAAACCTAAACATGGGTTTTTGAATCACTAGAAGCAATTCCTTTCTAAAACCTAACTCATAGCTTACTTCTGTGCAGGTATCCCATTGTGTTTCCTCGAGAAAAGTGTGCTGGAGATTTTGGAGAGAAACCTGGAGTTCGGACATATGGCCTCAGACCGGCAGATGAGAGATACGATGTTTACTGCTACACTGAGGGGATCAAAGGTGACTCTTGATATCAGTCTTACCGTCTATAAGTTTTAATCCCGACAGGCCATATAACCAAAGTATTTCTTGTCCTGCTGCTGCACAGGAGAGGTTTTTCACGTGGGATCTGCTGAGGGTTTCACCTATGATGAGGCTCTTTCTGCCTGTGAAAACCACAGTGCAGTGCTGGCATCCACCGGAGAGCTCTACGCAGCCTGGAAAATGGGCTTGGACAAGTGCCGTGCAGGCTGGTTACTGGATCGTAGCGTCCGCTATCCTCTCAACAGCCCCCGACCTGGGTGTGGAGAAGAGAAGTCAGGGGTGTACACTTTATACTCAAACCCCAACCAGACACACTATCCTGAAACCGATGCCAGATTTGATGCATACTGTTTAAGAGGTGAGCACTGTTCGGACTCTTCTGAATGTTTTGGTTCAATATTTAGTGAAGTGGGAGGTTTATTATTGTCTCTTATTGACTTATTATTGCAGCTGACTTTCTGCCTGAAGCAAATGAAACTGGACTGAACACCACAGGTATCCTGAAAGCTCTATGGAACCTGACGTCAGTTACTGACTTATTAAGGCCTGGTAAGTTCAAATAATAGGTAGACAAACCATCATTTGTTTGACCCTTAAAGTGTTTGTTTTACATCTTTTTTAGATGCTTCCTTCATCGTTCCTCCCATCCCTGTGGAGAAGTCAGGTTCTGGCTCTGGTTCAGCAAACTTTGATTCAGGCTCTGAAGGAGATCCCTCTGCAGAACAGTCCAGCTCTGGAGATCAGGGTATCTCCGGAGATCTGTCTGGTTCTGGAGACCAGGTTACCTCTGGAGAACCGTCTGGTTCTGGAGACCAGATTATCTCTGGAGAACTGTCTGGTTCTGGAGACCAGATTACTTCTGGAGAACCGTCTGGTTCTGGATACCAGATTATCTCCGGAGATCTGTCTGGTTCTGGAGACCAAGATGGGTTTGGAAAGACTGTGTTGTCCAATGGAGGATCCGGTTTGGGAAGTGCAGCTGGTTCGGGATCAGGACTCAGTGAAGTGGGATCCGGCATCACAGTTGTTTTCTCTGGAGCTGACAGTGTTGTATCAGGAGAAGGCTTCACTTTAGGAGAACTTCAAGAAGCTGGAGAGGGAAGCACAGGAATTTTTATCTTTCCTTTGTTGTCCGGAGCTGGTTCCAGAGTGCTGAGTAAAAGTGGAGACAGGTCCGGGTCTGGGTCTAGATTTGACTCCATTGATAAAGATTCTTCAGAATACCGTTCTGTGCAAACTGGACGTCTCACTGACATGACATCAGGTTTTATCTTGGGCCAGGAGTTCTCAGGTTTTAATGGTTTTCCATCAGGATCTTCTTCTGGAAGTGGAAGTGAACAATCTAGAGCCTTTTCTGGAAGTGCAGATGCTCAGATCTTACTGATAGATGACAAACTGATTGATGCAACTATTGCCAAGAAAGAGTACAAGCTTAGTGGAGGCCCACTGGATTTCAGTGGTTCTGGAGACTTATCAGGATCTGGGACTCTGAGTAGTGATCACAGTGGGTCAAGCTCTGGAAGTGGTTCTGAGTTCTTTACTGGTTTGACTTTCATGGGTTCAGGCTTCACGGAACTTATTGTGTCAACTTCTGGAGAACACGAGGAGGCCTCTGGAGGTGTATTCTACAGCTTTGAACAGGGAAGTGGGGTGCAGATATCTGGATTTGGAATCTCAAGTTTCACTTCTGGGTCTTTTGTTTCTGGATCTGGGTTCTCAGGATCTGAAACACCTACAGCCAGAGATGAGGGCTATGTTACATTTCTCACTGAAGGTCTAATGACAGAAATAACTGGTCAGGATAAAATGCCTCTGGAGCTTGGAGAGGGCTCAGTGGAGCACAGTGGAGTCACAAGGGGTGACACCGGTTCCTACTCTGGTGATGGAGACAAGGACTCATTTAAGGACAACTCCTTGATGTTAGGGGTTTCTTCTGGAGATTCTTCTGATCCATCTGTGGTAATGTTACTCACTCCATTAGTTGACCCAGCAGTTACAGAGCCCACCACAGGAACAGAGGAAAATATTCATGGAGCTGAACTGATAGAAAAGTCCAGAGTTTATATGACTCCAGGTCCAACAATTGTTCCTGCAGGACTGGCAGCTCCTCCTGCAGAAGCCAGACCAGCCTTTCCACAGATGACACACATCATAGAAGGTAGGTCAACCTCATCTCCTGTTTCTGTTTGCTTGTTTGTGTCTGGGGATGTAGATCATTTTGCCCTTTTTTGTTGTTGTTTCATACCTGACTTTGTGGTGTGGAACATGGTGCTGTCTACTGCAGGAGACTGCCGTTTCATACCAACCATGCATCCATTCACACCTACCAGAGAGCCAGTTCATTTTACAAATGATCATTTAAAGTAATTTCTTTTCAATGTACTTATAGTTTATTGTAATGCTGATAAAGACTATGTACTAGGTGGAGACCACCTAGAGTTATTTTGGTTTGACGAGGACAAGAGTCACCAAATTAAGATTAGAACCAAAATAAATGCAAACAGACTAATCCAAAGCTAGTATAGAGTTGACTTCAATTATACTGGAGATCTGAGCATTTTTCTGATAATTCATCTTCATAAAAATGTTTCACAAGATTGAAAAATAAACAGATACACCATAGCCAAAGGGTGTTTTCACACCTGAGGTGTTTTACTCATTTAAAGTGAACTCTGGTTCCTATCCCCCTTGGTGCTGTTAGCTTGCGTAGATGTGAACATAGCAATCGCACCAGGGTATGGACCAAACAACTGTACCAAGACAGTTTGGAGGAGATGCTCTTGGTACTGTTCCAAATGAACTCTAGAGTGATTTCTTTTTGATATGAAGGTGATCCGACCGTGTCCTGACACAGCAACCGAGCTTGAGCCAAGAACCTTCCTGTATTCAGGTTTGCATTGCATTGTGGGATGCAGTAGCTAAACAACCTAGACAACAAAGGGGTCTTTTTTGTAAAGCTCAAAGCCCCATCAGACTGTTAAGACGTCTTCACAAAAATGTTTTGGTACGGCCGGTTAAATAATTGTATCTGAAATGGTACCCAGAATTCCCCATGTTTTTGGACTGTTTTTGAAACTTCAGCCACTGACTTAAACCAACTAACTGATGTGGTGACATCATACATCAGTTTCTGTGAGGACATGTGTGTGCAGACCAAGACCTTCAGCACCTTTGGGAACAACAAGCCATGGTTTACTCCACACCTCAGGAATCTGCGCAGGGAAAAGGAAGAAGTTCACAGCAGTGGAGATTGGGCGCGGTACAGGCAGGCCAGGAACAGACTAACAAAGGAGATCAAAGCAGCCAAGAGAAGCTACAGTGAGAAGCTGAAGAACATCCTTTCTACTGGTGACACTTCAGCTGTATGGACTGGTCTGAGAAACCTGACTGCCTACAGGAGCCCCTCCACCCATCCTGAACAGAGTTGTCTCCTGGCCAACCGTCTGAATGGCTTCTACTGCAGACATGACAAGAAACCATTCACACCTCAAATCATCTCCTCTACATCCCATTCAGGAACAAGTTCTTCCCACAAAGCAACCAACCCCCTACCTTCAGATCCTCTGCCTGCACTAAAGATCTCCGAGGAAGATGTAAACAGCTCTTTCAGCGCATGAAAACACAGAAAGCTGGAGGACCTGATAACGTCTCCCCATCATGCCTGAAAGCCTGTGCAAATCAACTCGCTCTGATCTTCACAAGGATCTTCAACAAATCACTGGAGAAATGTGAGGTCCCCTCCTGCCTCAAACGATCCACCATCATCCCGGTTCCCGAGAAACCCACCATCCTAGGATTAAATGACTACAGGCCTGTAGTCCTGATGTCTGTGGTCATGAAATCCTTTGAGCGGCTGGTGTTGAAGCACCTGAAAGACATCACAGGCCCCCTGCTGCAGTTTGCTTATCGAGCAAACAGGTCGGCAGATGATGCTGTTAACTTAGGTCTACACTTCATCCTGCAACACCTCGACCATCCAGGGACGTACGCCAGGATCCTGTTTATAGACTTCAGCTCGGCCTTCAACACCATCATACCAGACATCCTCCACCAGAAGCTCACCCAGCTCAACGTCCCAGCCTCCACCTGTCAGTGGATCAACAGCTTCCTGACGGACCGACAGCAGCAGGTGAGACTGGGGAGCATCTTCTCCTGATCCAGATCAATAAGTACTGGTGCCCCCCAGGGGTGTGTTCTATCCCCACTCCTCTTCTCTCTGTACACAAATGACTGCACCTCATCGGACTCGTCCGTGAAACTCCTGAAGTTTGCAGACGACACCACTGTCATTGGACTGATCCAGGATGGTGATGAGTCTGCATACAGACAGCAGGTGGATCGGCTGGTCCACTGGTGTTGTCAGAACTACCTGGAACTGAACCCACTCAAGACTGTGGAGATGATGGTGGACGTTTGTAGAACACCACCCCCATACACCCCCCTCACCATCCTCAACAACACTGTATCGGCCGTGGACCACTTCAGGTTCTTAGGAACCACCATCTCTGAGGACCTGAGATGGTCTTCACACATAGACACTGTTCAGAAGAAGGTCCAGCAGAGACTGTACTTCCTGAGGCAACTCAAGAACTCCACAGGAGCTGCTGGTCATCTTCTACACTGCCATCATTCAGTCTGTCCTGTCTTCATCCATCTCAGTGTGGTTTGGATCATCCACCAAACAGGACAGGTCCAGACTACAACGAATAATCAGGACTGCAGAGAGAATAATCAGAGCTGACCTTCCCTCCATCCAGGATTTATACAGGTCAAGGGTCAAAAGAAGAGCTGCTAAAATCTCTGCAGACCCCACACACCCTGCACATAAACTGTTCAGAGTTTTACCTTCAGGTGGCGCTACAGAGCACTGTTTACTAAAACCAGCCGCCACAGAGACAGTTTCTTCCCCCAGGATGTTTCTCTGATGAACATTTAATAGAGTACAAAACAACAGCATACAGATGTTGCAAATGCACCTTTTTTATTAGATATGTGTATATTGTACATTGTAAATATGTATATTCTGTAATGCAAAAACAGAACAAAAGAGCAAAGTGTACCAGAGGCATATTCCTTGTTTGTATGTACGAACTTGGCAATAAAGCTGATTCAGATTCTGATGTTTCCAACTTGCTCAGGACACAGGATCTGCTTCCTGTTTTTATATTTGGTGCTTCCGCCCTGGACACATCTGACCAATGAACAGGCTGAACGTTCTCGCATGGTTTTGGTTTGCTTGGAGTTTATGATTGTGTGAAAAGAAACCGAACTTTTGGAAAAAGTTATGAGTTAAATTGGACCAAACTAGAGGTACAAACTGCCAAAGGGAAAACTGACCCAAAGCCTTCTTACTCAATGTTTGACAACAATAAGACTTTATGTTCTACAGAGGAACAGATTTTAATTTCAGAAGCAGCAAAACAAAGCCAAAGTTTTGTTGCGTTTCTACTGTTCATGAACACAACAACAGCGTTCGTTTTCTTTGAAAATGGCACGATGTGAAAATGTGTTCCAGAATGTAACGTTTTGAAAACGTCTTTTCTAGAAGACAGAAAAACCAAGATCTTCCTCTATGGAGAAACCCTGGCAAATCAGCAGTGCAACTGCAATCAGTAGAAATGAATGTGCACAAGCACAGTATAACGGACGTTTAATATTTTACAAAGAACTTGATATTTGCTATAAAGAACAACTGTTCACTGATGAATCCTGACTGTCATTGAAGCCTTCAATCCATGTGAACCAAATCCTTGTGGCAATGCTTCATGCACAGTGGAGGAAGGAGTTGCTCTCTGCTTTGGTAAGCTTGAATTTATCCCCCTCTTCCCTAGTTACCTCTGACATTTTTGTTCATTAATGAATGTGTTTATTGCCTGTTTTGTGTTGTTGTTGTTGTGCATGCTGTTCATCAGACTTCACTGTATGGGACTGTATTAATGGTTTATGGATCGACTCACTGCACCTTCCCATCAGAAACCTATATTATTGTCTTGTCCTGGCATGATTTGCATCATACTTGCCTTTTCATGTGTTGTTTTCACGTTTTCTCTGCATTTGTAAAGCAGATTTAACATTCAGGATCAAACATGCATCAGCTCTGCTCTGGTGAAGTGCCCCCATGTCAAACTTATACATGTATGTTGTTTTATTGGTCTGCTCTGCCTGAAAACTGCCCTTGCTCTGCTCTGCTGCTTTACATTTGTGCTACCATTCCGGCATTCTTAACTTTCGTCCAGCTGAATTTAAAAAATAATCTTCTGCTGCAGCTAAGGTTTGATTCAAACATAAACTTTAAATATTCAAAGTTCTACCTATGATATTTGGAAAAAAAAAAACGTTTTAATGTACTAGACATTGCAATAAATCTAGTTTGGATCAGAAGTTGCAGCACCTATCATGTTCACAATCTTTTTGGAGGTGTGAAAGTCTTTTTTATCACATCTCCAATTATTTCACCTTGCTAGTGCATCTCCCTCTTCCGCCATCAGCCCTTGCTGAAACTGTAGTGTCAACTGCCCACCGTGTTTTCCAGAGGCAGAAGTGTGCCATCCCAACCCTTGTGCCAATGGAGCCACCTGTGTGGAGAGTGCAGACTCTTTCAAATGCTTATGCCTACCCAGCTACGGAGGGGAGCGCTGTGAGACCGGTACGAGATCAGCTTCAACTAACAAATACTAACACCGGCCAGTCAAAAACCACTAAAGAGACGCTAGTGTGTATACTTGGTGCTTGCTGCAGTTCTCAAGGTGAAGATGAGTCCTGGTGCCTCAAGAGTGAAAGCTGTATGGGAGTGGTCTTCATCCTTCTGGTATTTACTTGGTACTTTCCCAGGACCTGCAGGTTATTTTACGGTTACTTCAACGCTGCTTTCCATGAATTTATCAATAACTTTCCCAAACTCACAGATTAGTTTATTGGAGCTTGGTACTTTGCCAGAACATGTTTGCCATAAAATTATAGGTTAGATTCCAAACGTTTTATGCCTTACCTTAGCAGAATGATTATGCTGGGATGTCTGTTGTTTCGGTGCTTGCTGCGTTGTACCGTACCTGTGTGGTGTTAGGGTGCTGCTGTGAGCTCTGCTGCGAAGACTAGAGTTCTTCTATGGTTCGAACTGCAATGTTGGTATCACTAGCATGTGGTGGTCAACCTGGCTGGGATACCTCTATGTCTGACCTGCTAACGCAGTGCAAGCTTGTGGTTGGATATTACCTGAACACTTTGTCTTCCCCTGGTGGGCATGCAGAGCGCGGTAAGTTAGTTTACTCCATCTACAGCAGCAGCATCTCTGGATCCTTTGGTTCTTTGTCCTTTCCATATAGTTCGTTTACGTGTAATCCATCCTTGTTGGTCCATCTTCCATCCAACCTTTCAGAGGACCAATGGGCTGTTTTCTTTTTCCCTTGCTTGTAGTTCATTTGAGTGTCCAGTTAGGCAGTGCAGCCTGGACATGTGGAGGAGGTAACTGGTCCATCCACCCCTGTGCGGTCTTTAACACTGTCATCCAGTCTTGCCAGGCAGCCCTCCAGTCTTCCCTGGACATCAGCTGCTCTGTTCACAATAATCACAAAGCTGGTGGTGTCAACTAGCCATTACTGCCTCTTGCACCTGCAACAATTAGCGGGTTTGTTGAAGCAGGTGTATCATGCTGTCTTCAACTGAAACTTCATTACATTAAGAAAACTGCGAGGGGTCCTGAAAGGTGGTTTTTTGCTTAGTTAGGTGGGCCACGTTACAAATTAATTCAATTCATTTCAGTTTTATTTCTATAGCGCCAATTCACAACACGTCATCTCAAGGCACTTTACAAGTAAATTCAATCCAATCATCCAGATTCCCAGTCAGGTTCATACATTCCAGTTAATCCTAACTATCAAACAGTCAGATTCAGTTATTTATTCAAATTGGATAAAAAGTTTTTCTATCTAAGGAAACCCAGCAGATTGCATCCAGTCAGTGACTTGCAGCATTCACTCCTCCTGGATGAGTATGTAGAGACAGTGGACAGTCACTGGCGTTGACTTTGCAGCAATCCCTCATACTGAGCATACATGTAGCGACAGTGGAGAGGAAAAACTCCCTTTTAACAGGAAGAAACCTCCAGCAGACGTTTTTTTGGTTTTTATTTTAAATTACTTTCTCATAACTTCCATATGATCTTATTTATTATTAATATTTACAGGGTACTTTTCCAGAATTTGCTCAATACCTTCCATGGATTTACCATCAACTTTTTCAGACTTGACAAATTACAAAATTGCACAAAGTATTTTCCTAGAGCAACAAGGGTACTTTCCCAGAACTCAAATCCAAATGTTTCTGGCACAACTTTATATGCTTCCAAGGTGCATGGAGAGAGACAAATACTGTAATTTACACATTACTTTACAGGAAGTCACAGGTAACCTTTCTGCAATTTGCATTTCACTTTCCCAGAACTTGCACATTACTTTGGCAGAACTTGCCGATAACATTTCTGTAACTTATAAACTACTTTCCTGGAGTACAGGAATTATAGGACACGTACTACATTCCTGGTGCTGATTGGGTACGTTCTCTGGATTTACAGATTATTTTTTAGGAATTTACAGGTTGCTTTGCTATATTTTACAGGGTATTTTCTAAACAAAGACATTACTTCCTGAAATGTGCAAGTTACCTTACTGGGGCTTACAGGGCACTTTCCAGATTAATTGTCAAGAAGTTACAGATTACCCCTTCAGAAATTACAGGTTACTTCCCTGGAATTTTGGGGTCACTGTCCTAAAACTTGCAGTTTTGTATCCAAGAACTTCCAAAGTAATTTTCTGTATCATCCAAGATACTTTATTATCTTTAATAAGTTATTTTGCTTGGAAGTCACAGATTCACTTTCTGGGTATTAAATATGACTTTAACTTCCATTTAGTCTTTTACAGTTTGACAGGTTATAGAAACAATTTTTTCTAAATATGCAAATACTAATTGAAATTGAGTCCAAGCATTAATTATTCCATAGGTCTTGATTTTTTTCAGAGAAAGGTTTGTTTTATACAGGTCCTGCTCAAAATATTAGCATATTGTGATAAAGTTCATTATTTTCCATAATGTCATGATGAAAATTTAACATTCATATATTTTAGATTCATTGCACACTAACTGAAATATTTCAGGTCTTTTATTGTCTTAATACGGATGATTTTGGCATACAGCTCATGAAAACCCAAAATTCCTATCTCACAAAATTAGCATATCATTAAAAGGGTCTCTAAACGAGCTATGAACCTAATCATCTGAATCAACGAGTTAACTCTAAACACCTGCAAAAGATTCCTGAGGCCTTTAAAACTCCCAGCCTGGTTCATCACTCAAAACCCCAATCATGGGTAAGACTGCCGACCTGACTGCTGTCCAGAAGGCCACTATTGACACCCTCAAGCAAGAGGGTAAGACACAGAAAGACATTTCTGAACGAATAGGCTGTTCCCAGAGTGCTGTATCAAGGCACCTCAGTGGGAAGTCTGTGGGAAGGAAAAAGTGTGGCAGAAAACGCTGCACAACGAGAAGAGGTGACCGGACCCTGAGGAAGATTGTGGAGAAGGGCCGATTCCAGACCTTGGGGGACCTGCGGAAGCAGTGGACTGAGTCTGGAGTAGAAACATCCAGAGCCACCGTGCACAGGCGTGTTCAGGAAATGGGCTACAGGTGCCGCATTCCCCAGGTCAAGCCACTTTTGAACCAGAAACAGCGGCAGAAGCGCCTGACCTGGGCTACAGAGAAGCAGCACTGGACTGTTGCTCAGTGGTCCAAAGTACTTTTTTCGGATGAAAGCAAATTCTGCATGTCATTCAGAAATCAAGGTGCCAGAGTCTGGAGGAAGACTGGGGAGAAGGAAATGCCAAAATGCCAGAAGTCCAGTGTCAAGTACCCACAGTCAGTGATGGTGTGGGGTGCCGTGTCAGCTGCTGGTGTTGGTCCACTGTGTTTTATCAAGGGCAGGGTCAATGCAGCTAGCTATCAGGAGATTTTGGAGCACTTCATGCTTCCATCTGCTGAATAGCTTTATGGAGATGAAGATTTCATTTTTCAGCACGACCTGGCACCTGCTCACAGTGCCAAAACCACTGGTAAATGGTTTACTGACCATGGTATCACTGTGCTCAATTGGCCTGCCAACTCTCCTGACCTGAACCCCATAGAGAATCTGTGGGATATTGTGAAGAGAACGTTGAGAGACTCAAGACCCAACACTCTGGATGAGCTAAAGGCCGCTATCGAAGCATCCTGGGCCTCCATAAGACCTCAGCAGTGCCACAGGCTGATTGCCTCCATGCCACGCCGCATTGAAGCAGTCATTTCTGCCAAAGGATTCCCGACCAAGTATTGAGTGCATAACTGTACATGATTATTTGAAGGTTGACGTTTTTTGTATTAAAAACACTTTTCTTTTATTGGTCGGATGAAATATGCTAATTTTGTGAGATAGGAATTTTGGGTTTTCATGAGCTGTATGCGAAAATCATCTGTATTAAGACAATAAAAGACCTGAAATATTTCAGTTAGTGTGCAATGAATCTAAAATATATGAATATTAAATTTTCATCATTACATTATGGAAAATAATGAACTTTATCACAATATGCTAATATTTTGAGAAGGACCTGTATTTGGGAACTAAATCCAATACTGTTCACATAGTCACATAGTGTCATTGTATTCGAAATAGCTCTGACCTACATACAGAGAACAATGAGGAAAAGAAGGTAAAATAAAGACCGTTTTATTGAAAAAACATAAACAGGAACGAAAACTGACGAGAATCTCACTGTAGGGAAAGAAGTGAAGAGAATGGATGAGTACGGGTAACGAAACTAAGAATAAATGATTAACAAGATGCAGAGATTGGCTTATTGAGTAATGGTGGTCAGGTTGCCAGGGGGAATGAGATTCAGGATCCAGGTCTTAGGCAGGAATATCCGTAGAGAGTTCAGTTGGTGCTGTTCAGTATGAGCTTGGAGCAAAGGTATTAGTTCGATGTGCGGTGGTTTACGTTGGAGGGTGGAGAGGGTACGCTTGTGGCTTGGCTCAGGAGACGTAGAGAGCAGGAAGTTGCCAGCTTGATGCGAATCCAAGCGAAGACAGAAGATAGGATATGCAATCCTCAAAGCGTAGATAGGCTTGATAATCCAGAATAGCTTCCAAAAAACGAAGTCAGAAACTCAGTGACATAGATCCAAAGCTTAGGTTTTCAAAATCTGCAGAAGAGCAAAAACAAAGTTAATCGAAGGTCGAAGAACGAAGCATAGACTTAGTGTTGCTCGAGTTTGTACCACTGGTGGCAAAACACTCTCGCATTGAAGTGCTGGCAGCCTCCTGCTTAAGTACTCCTCCTAGTAATCAGTGGAACAAGTCGCACCTGTCACCCTGCACACCTGAGAGCTCCAGCACACCTGAGAATGAGCACATGTAGCAAAAAACACAAACACACACAAACCCAGATCCTGATACATAGTTCAATTATATTAGGGATAAAATGAAACAAAACATCTGTTTAAGTAATAATTTTGACCAAATTACCAAAACAAAGTAATTAAGATGTAGCAACAGGACAAATAAAGAAAAATAGCAGATATGGATGATTTTTGCATTTTAGAATATAAACAGTGACAGTGCATCTTTAGTTCTGTGAGTTGCTTCATGGTTTTATCTGTTTCACGGCTGCAGAGGAGCAATTGTGTGAAGACGGCTGGACAAAGTTTCAGGGAAACTGCTACCTGCACATCTCTGACAGGGAGGAGTGGCTGGAGGCAGAGAAACGCTGCAGGGACCTGAACTCACACCTGGTCAGCATCATCACACCAGAGGAGCAACAGTTTGTCAGCGGTGAGTGCTTCATGTTGAGTATAATCAGAGAGAAGTGAGGAAAAATGAGGAATAATAAAATGATCTCAGTGTGTTTCTCCTCCACAGCTAGTGTCCAGGACTACCAGTGGATCGGCCTGAATGACAAAACAGTGGAGAACGATTTCCAGTGGACTGACGGCACTCCACTGGTGAATATGGGCATCACACTGTGGATTTAGGAGTTCAGTTTAGCTTTCCAGATGATTCATTGTAGGCAGGAACAACGTTTATGCTGTAAACCGGAAATAGCTCAAATTATTTAAATTTACTGAGATGTACATAACCAACCTAAAAGGCAGAAGAAGATCTACAAAAGATTAAAAATGCTCATCAGGGGCCAGAGAAACTCATAAAATAGACTTACTGATAAAAACCTCACAAAGCAACATAGACAAGCAAAACTGCAGAAAAACCGATTAACTTTCAGAAGAACAAGAAAGAAGAAGGTATTTCATAAAACACACAAATCAACCACATTTACCAAAAAAACTATTTACAAAATTATTATTATTAGCTTTCACAAAGAAAAAAAAGAAGAGCCACAAACCAAACAGAAACATCACAAATGGTTGCTATTGGCTCATAAGCAGATAACAGGTAAACCCAGAAAGAAAAAGCCCCAACATACAAAAACATGAAAAGATTTATGTAAGGATTTATGATTATTGACTATAACTATAATATTTAATGAGTGGGCTGAAGTGGTCTTTCTGCATGGAGTTTGCATGTTCTCCCTGTGCATGGGTGGGTTCTCTCCGGGTACTCCGGCTTCCTCCCACAGTCCAAAGACATGCCTGTTAGGTTAACTGTTGGTTGTTTGTCCTGTGTGTCTCTGTGTTGCCCTGCGATGGACTGGTGACCTGTCCAGGGTGGACCCCGCCTCTCGCTCGTAGACTGCTGGAGATAGACACCATCTCCTCCGTGACCCACTATACGAGGCTGTATGGTGGCATCGCTCCGGGACCCAAACCAGGCGATTCAATCAGGGATGCATTGGTGCCTGGCTGATTTCTGCACTCCCAGAGGCAAGGGTGTAGGGATGAGTTAAACATAGGGGGTACAAGTACCCCCTGCCCCCCCAAGTCCTTTATTTTAAATGACTTGTTTTGAAAAGAGAATTTAGACTTTTTGTTCATTGCAAAGACCTGATGGGAGGAAAATGAGCTTCTACATCTCCTGGAACATTGTCCTGAAGGGTGCTCTTCTATGGCTGCGCCTCGGATGACAGGTCTCGGATGGGGTACAGCTGTTACTTATTAAAGGGTCTTTCATGCCAAATGATTTCATCCAGTACTTATAGCTCCTTTGAGATGATCATGATGAAGATAGGCAGAGTTGAGCCTATACATGCCATTTTGATTTATCGACCACCTGGATCTTCTTCGTTTCTTTCAGACTTTTTATCATCAACATTCAAACTGAATGGGATCATCAATACTGGGGACTTTAATATTCATCTAAATGATCCAACAAATCGTTCTGCTAAGGACTTCCTTATGGACTCTTAGGGTGTGTTCACACTGGCCACTTTTGGTCCGCTTAAACGGACCAGAACTCGTTTCCCCCCTTGGTCTGGACCTTTTGTGCAGGTGTGAATATACTCAAGCGAACCCTGGTCCGGACCAAACAACCGGACCGAGACCCACATTTTGAGGTGGTCTCGGTCCGCTTCCAAACGGACTCTGGTGCGGTTCGCTTATGGTCTGAACACAAACCGGCCCCGATCCGAACCAACTCCAAAAACCGTTCGTCTCTTTTGACATAAAAAGCCACCGTAGCCGATAGCAAAGGTGTGTGTTGTAAGGTAATCCTACCTGTGTGTTGCTTAGCAATGCTACCGGCTTGTTGCACGTAGAGAACGTCGGCGTTCGGCAAGTAGAGAACGTCGGTGTTCGGCACGTAGAGAACGTCGGCGTTCGGCACGTAGAGAACGTCAGCGTTCATCACGTAGAGAACGTCAGCGTTTAGCACATAGAGAACGTCAGCGTTCAGCACGTAGAGAACGTCAGCATTCAGCATGTAGAGAACGTCGGCGTTCAGCACGTAGAGAACGTCGGCGTTCAGCACGTAGAGAAGGTCAGCGTTCATCACGTAGAGAACGTCGGCGTTCAGCACGTAGAGAACATCGGCGTTCAGCACGTAGAGAACGTCAGCGTTCAGCACGTAGAGAACGTCGTAGTTCAGCACGTAGAGAACGTCGGCGTTCAGCACGTAGAGAACGTCAGCGTTTAGCACGTAGAGAACGTCTGCGTTCAGCACGTAGAGAACGTCGGCGTTCAGCACGTAGAGAACGTCAGCGTTCATCACGTAGAGAACGTCAGCGTTCAGCACGTAGAGAACGTCAGCGTTCAGCACGTAGAGAACGTCAGCGTTCAGCACGTAGAGAACGTCAGCGTTCAGCACGTAGAGAACGTCTGCGTTCAGCACGTAGAGAATGTCGGCGTTCAGCACGTAGAGAACGTCGGCGTTCAGCACGTAGAGAACGTTGTAGTTCAGCACGTAGAGAACGTCAGCTTTCATCATGTAGAGAACGTCAGCGTTCATCACGTAGAGAACATCAGCGTTCAGCACGTAGAGAACGTCAGCGTTCAGCACGTAGAGAACGTCAGCGTTCAGCACGTAGAGAACGTCAGCCTTCAGCACGTAGAGAACGTCGGCATTCAGCACGTAGAGAACGTCGGCGTTCAGCACGTAGAGAACGTCAGCGTTCATCACGTAGAGAACGTCAGCGTTCAGCACGTAGAGAACGTCAGCGTTCAGCACGTAGAGAACGTCAGCATTCAGCACGTAGAGAACGTCTGCGTTCAGCACGTAGAGAACGTCGGCGTTCAGCACGTAGAGAATGTCGGCGTTCAGCACGTAGAGAACGTCAGCGTTCAGCACGTAGAGAACGTCAGCTTTCATCACGTAGAGAACATCGGCGTTCATCACGTAGAGAACATCAGCGTTCAGCACGTAGAGAACGTCAGCGTTCAGCACGTAGAGAACGTCAGCGTTCAGCACGTAGAGAACGTCAGCTTTCATCACGTAGAGAACGTCAGCGTTCATCACGTAGAGAACATCAGCGTTCAGCACGTAGAGAACGTCAGCGTTCAGCACGTAGAGAACGTCAGCATTCAGCACGTAGAGAACGTCGTAGTTCAGCACGTAGAGAACGTCGTAGTTCAGCACGTAGAGAACGTCAGCTTTCATCACGTAGAGAACGTCAGCGTTCAGCACGTAGAGAACGTCAGCGTTCATCACGTAGAGAACGTCAGCGTTCATCACGTAGAGAACGTCGTAGTTCAGCACGTAGAGAACGTCAGCGTTCAGCACGTAGAGAACGTCAGCGTTCAGCACGTAGAGAACGTCAGCGTTCAGCACGTAGAGAACGTCAGCGTTCAGCACGTAGAGAACGTCGTAGTTCAGCACGTAGAGAACGTCAGCGTTCATCACGTAGAGAACGTCAGCGTTCAGCACGTAGAGAACGTCAGCGTTCAGCACGTAGAGAACGTCGTAGTTCAGCACGTAGAGAACGTCGTAGTTCAGCACGTAGAGAACGTCAGCTGTCATCACGTAGAGAACGTCAGCGTTCATCACGTAGAGAACATCAGCGTTCAGCACGTAGAGAACGTCAGCGTTCAGCGCGTAGAGAACGTCAGCGTTCAGCACGTAGAGAACGTCAGCGTTCAGCACGTAGAGAACGTCGTAGTTCAGCACGTAGAGAACGTCGTAGTTCAGCACGTAGAGAACGTCGTAGTTCAGCACGTAGAGAACGTCGTAGTTCAGCACGTAGAGAACGTCAGCGTTCAGCACGTAGAGAACGTCGTAGTTCAGCACGTAGAGAACGTCGTAGTTCAGCACGTATTCTCTGACGGGGTTCCAACATTATAAATGAAACATCTCAAAGTCTGTGTTGAATGAGCTTCTCTTCAGCCTCACAATAATATTGCAGCTTTAATAACGGCATAAATATGCAGAACAGAGGAGCTGAACGCAGCACATCTACAGATGTTTTCCTCAATGTCCAGGTCTGGGCTCTGTCCCGCCCCCGTCATTTCTGTCCAATGGGAACAATTATCGTCACCCGCGTGGCTTTGTTTATAAGTAATAGTTAATTGTAAAAAGTACAATGTGAAAACAAACCGCACCAAATGAAAAAAATAAAGTTCGCTTTTGGTCCGGACCAAACAACCGGACCAAAGAACTTTCCTGGTGTGAATACACACTAATTTCGGCCAATATGTGTCTGAGCCTACTCACACTGCAGGTCACACTTTGGATCTAGTCTTCACTTATGGCCTCCCTCTTACTAACTTGGACATAAAAGATGTTGTTTTCAGGGACCATACGGTTATTTCTTTTAATGTTTCCTGTAACTTGGAAACTTTTATACAGGTTTCAACTAGGCGTAAGTGCTTTGTTGATAATTCTGAAGTTGCAAAGTTTTCATCCCTCTTTGCTTTCTCAACAACTCCTGATGATAATGTGGAACTTATTTAATAAACACTGCCTTTCAGTTTTAAAGCTCACCGAAGTCTTTTTTTTCCATGTTCCCCATGCTTAAACAACCAGACCCATGAACTGTTGTTGCAGGTCAGGGCGTGTGTGGAAGAACACGGGTTTGGCTGACCACTGTGAATACTTTAAAGATTAACTGAATTCTTATAACAAGGCAGTCAACAATGCAAGGCCATTGTATTTTAGAAATCTCATAAATCAGAATAAAAACAATCCCAAAGTGATTGTGGGTGGGACAGTCCGCTGACATGGCAGCTATTATTCTTGCACAGCACAAATCTGACCTTTATCGAAGAGTGGTTAGAGAAAAGCCAATGTTGAAAGAAAGCCATAAGAAGTAATGTTTGCAATTTACCAGAAGCCACAGAGAGAAAACAGCTAATATGTGGAAGAAAGTACTCTACTCAGAGGAGACCAAACTGGAAGTTTTGACTCACGTGCAAATGTGGTGGAAAACTGCCTTGCCACTCCCTGAATACACCACCCTACTGAGAAACGTGCTGGAGGCAGCATCACACTGTTGCTCAGAGTTTGGTGAGAAAAGAGTTGATCTGTAAACTGGAGTTTCCACATTGCACAGAGTGAGCTTAGCTAAATGGAAACAGGTTACGGTTATGTGCGTGTTTAGTAAAGCCTAATTGTAATGTTAAGCATGGTTTAGTTTTTAGGGCAGTGTGGTGTTTATATTGTCTGCATATTTATCGATTTTATTTTTTTAGTAATTCTTAGTGCAAACATTTTTGATCATTTTTCTATAAATTCCAAATGACCTGCTTCCGAATTAGGGGTATGTCTCAAACAATAATATCTCTCCTAATTTCTTCCCATTCCTTTTTTTAGCAATACGAGAACTGGAAGCTGAATCAGCCAGATAACTACTTTAACCCAGGAGAGGACTGCGTGGTGATGATCTGGCATGACAGCGGCAAGTGGAACGACGTGCCCTGCAACTACCACCTACCCTTCACCTGCAAGAAAGGACCAGGTATGCTGGCTGACGCCTCACATCTGATCCAGCCTGCTGCAAAAGGCTTTCAGCAATACCTGTTTGTGGCCACTAGGGGTCACACAGAGCACAAATGAACAGAAAGAAGCTAGCAAACAGTTTCCTGTTAATACACAGAGGAAAAACGTTTTCTTCTATGCTGTGATCTCTAGCATGTGGGGATTATTTCACCACTGATCAGATCTTTAATTGTTGTTCCAAAATAACAAAAAACAAAATCATTTTCTAAACAGTTTGTATAAATGTAAAATTCAAATGATTGGAGATAAGGGGTGTCAACTTGCCTCTACAGCACCTTCCACATTTGTAACAAACATTTGATAAAAATGCATAAAACGACTCAAAAATTAATCAACTTTTTAATGCATCTGCATATTCTTACACACAGAAATTTATATTTCAGTTCATTAGTTTCTACAAACCTTTAGAATAGAAAAGAATAGAAAACCAAGCCAAGCCAACTTTATTTATAAAGCGCTTTAAAAACAGCAGGTACTTAACAAAGTGCTGAACAACAAGAATGATTAAAATGAACAAAAACATGAGATTTAAAAAAAAAATTGTAGAACTAAAATCCAAGTAAAAGCAGAAACTAGAAAATACGACAAGAATGGAAACAAATAAAAAATATTCAAATCAACACCTTACACCAGGTCAAACGCCAAGGAGAGGAGGTGGGTTTTAAGAGCAGATTTAAAATTAGCTGCTGAAGAGGCTTTTCTAATTTGTAGAACGTTCCAAAGTTTGGAAGCTGCAACGGCTAAAGCCCGATCTCCCCTGAACCTCTGCTGGGTCCTCGGCACCTCCAGCCACAGCTGATCAACTGATCTGAGTGACCGAGAAGGGGAGTGCAGGTGGGGTTGCTCAGAGAGGTAGGGAGGGGCAAGACCATTTAAAGCCTTAAAAACAAATAAAAAAAATTCAAATGAACTCTAAAATGGACAGGCAGCCTCTGCAGAGAGAATAAACCAAGAGGAGTAATATGCTCTCTCCTCATTGTTCCAGTTAGTAGTTGTACAGCAGCGTTTTGCTCCAACTGGAAATGTGATTAGGATGACTTACTAAGAGTTAGGGTCCAGGTTCTAACTGCTGTAGAGCTGTTTTTGTTAGTAATCCATGACTTTTTTCCTTCCTGGGGGAATAAATATGAGACAGCCTGTAAGCCACTCTTAAAAATGGCCAAGGAGAGTGATCCCAAAACAGAAGTCTAAAGAACTACTACTTAGAAGGATTGCCACAAAGTCAGCGTGTTTGGAGGACATATGGTGTTAAACCTTCAGACAGTTCCTTCAGTCACAACCTGCTACAACTAATGTACCAAGCTTGACGGGTTTTCATTTCTTGGACAAAATCATGAATAAATTTACGTAGAACATCTTTGGTTTGGAACATGTTTCCAAACCAGTCTTTAGTTTCCTGTTCTCTTTTTGTGTCTGCTATTGCTAAAAGGTGCAGCTTATATGTTCAAATAAACACTTATCTGAAATGAAAGAAAACAGCTTTTCTGCTGAGTCATCAGGGTAGGTAAAACATTTGTGTTGCTTTTTACAGGAATCAGTGGCTTTTTATGATACCATGTAATGTGCTGTTGTCTGCAGTGTCCTGTGGGGCTCCGCCTGTGGTGAAAAACGCTCATATGTTTGGAAACAGGAGGCCGAAGTATCCTGTCAACTCCATCATCCGTTATCAGTGCAACTCAGGATTTCGACAGCGGCATCTACCGGTGGTCCGATGTCAGGCTGACGGGCAGTGGGAGAAATCCAAAGTGGAGTGTACAGATGGTGAGAGCAGACACCCTGTAGTCTACTGTACACACTTAAGGAGGTACTTCCAGATTACAACAGCAGTTTTTGTGTTTTATTTTCTTCTTCTCTGCAGTCAAGCCAAGATCAGAATACACGGCAGGACCAGCGGGAATTCATCAGCGGGAGGCAAAAACAAATAAACTTAATTTAGTTTAAAAATAATAAAAATTTCAAATTACTTTTTTATATAAATTCAAATCCTTGAATGCCCATTCTTTGGGTGCTACATTATGGTAACACTTGTTTAAAGTCCTCATTCCTTTTCAGAATATAAATATATTTAATATCTGAGTGTTTTTTACATGAGTTAAGTAAAATTGCTGCTGTTATTTTTTATTTTCTTATTATAGGGTCCACTGTAAAACTATCACACAGATGGAGGCTGATGCCCTATTAAGGGTGGGGCTGTATAACATAAAAACTATATAAATTAAAAGGGTTTTGGGGATTTTTGAAGTGTGGTTCTGTAAGGTTATTATTCGTGATACTTCCTCACCTGTAGTAGAAAGACATCATATCAACGTAATTAATGTTTCACTTTTCCTTCCCATAGAAAGTACTCCTGGATCAGTGCTTCTTTGTTCTCTTTGTGTCTCTGCTCTGTTCTCTCAAACCTCCAGTCGGTCGTGGCAGATGGCCGCTCACACTGAGCCTGGTTCTGGTTCTGCTGGAGGTTTCTTCCTGTTAAAAGGGAGTTTTTCCTCTCCACTGTCGCTACATGCATGCTCAGTATGAGGGATTGCTGCAAAGTCAACACCAGTGACTGTCCACTGTCTCTACATGCTCATCCAGGAGGAGTGAATGCTGCAAGTCACTGACTGGATGCAATCTGCTGGGTTTCCTTAGATAGAAAAACTTTTTATCCAATTTGAATAATAAACCGAATCTGACTGGTTGATAGTCAGGATTAACTGGAATGATTGAACCTGACTGGGAACCTGGAAGATTGGTTGAATTTGCATGTGTTGAGAATTGGCGCTATAGAAATAAAACTGAATTGAATTGGATTGAACGTAATTTTGTTGGAAATGAAATAAATCCTCCGGTGATATAACATCTTTCTGTGACAGGCAAGGAAAATATTACCAGAACCTCACATAAAAAGTACAAACTAGCCCTTTAATTTATGCTGTCTCCAGGTTCCACCGCGTTCTGATAAACTCACTATTAGGAAACTGGGAGGGATATTTGTCCCAATTTCATGTGTTCCTATTGAAAGTCAGAAAACCAGCCAGATGAATTACAGTGCACACCAAGTCAACAAGTGTGTGTGGGCCCCATAATGATTTTGCTTAGGTTGAATGGGCTGTAAGTGGGTTTACAGTGGATGGGACACACTTGGGTTGACTCAGGCCTTATCACCAACATCAAATGGGCACCCTATGTAGGGCTTAAATGGAAAAAGAAAGTTTAAATTGGACAACACATCTGGGACCCAAATGAGTCCCATTATTAACCAGAATGTCCTTTATCAAACTTGTAAATTACATGAATGCCATTGTTTAACTCCAATCTGGAACCTATTATCTGCTGCACTTTGAACACATAAGGGTCCATAAGTAAATGTTGTCGGGACATTGACCCAAAAACCTATTAAACTCAGTTCAACTTGATGAAAACAAATTTTTTTTTTTTATCATTTTAGGCCATTACATTGGGCATATGTTTTGCAATAGTTTGCAGAACCCGATAATGTGACACAACCTGTGTGGGCACTGGAACCAGTGAGTGTGAGACCACTGAATTGGCCCACTGTGAAATTTGTTCACATCACATGCCAGGCAGTTTCCTGATACGGCCAACAGTTGTCCCATCTGTCAAACACCAAGAAGTGCTGGTAGTGGCGTCTACAAGACATAGTCATTGACTGCCGTTCTGACTGCGTTATGTTCCAGCAACTGCCTGCAATGCATTGCTTAACTCATGTTGCCAGAACGTATGTCCTTTATTGGTCCAATGTAGATCTGCATGATTCTTGCAAATTGTGGATGTGCATGTCCACTGGACATGTGTACCAAGGTAAAAGGGACCCTAGGATTAGCTTTACACAAAAGCTAAGAACCCAATTTGTTATCGGTATGAAGAAACTGGGGCCTGGCACACCTAGCATACAGACAACAGCATTGAACACAAATTTAATGACAGATTGAGGACAGACGAAATAACTATTTTTATACTTTATCTGAACAATGTTTCTTCTCTTTATGCACAGCTAACAGGCTGATTATCTTTGATTAAAAGAAATTGAATACAAGCTCACAATACAGCAAAATGACAAAATATTTAAACATATGTCCAATACTACTTTTAGATCCCACTAATCTTCTGCACAGGTTGCTGTTTCTTCAGGTCTCAGTGGAGACATAACTGGCAATTTCTGGACAAAAGTCTGTTTATTTGAAAGACTTTCAGAGATTAAATTACAAAAAGATTTTCACCGACATACAAAGTGAGTAGATCTGGCTAACAAAATATAGAAAACAATTTTACAGTTAAGAAGCTGGTACTTTTTGAACCAACTTTTGAACAAGTTCTGCTTTGTCCTGTCAGACCACAGCAGCATCAGTAGCACAAACCTCCTCCATGTTTGTGATTTTAGAGGATAACATGGTCGAGACCTGCAGTTTGTCATGTCGGGGGGTTTATTTTCTCTGATCACCTACCCCAGTGCTGTGCAGTGTATAGGTTCTATCTCATGTTTTTATCCTCAGAGGAAAGAACCTCGCTGTAAACCTCCAGCTTCTATCACTTCATGACATTTTTGCTCTTGTGTTGTATCACTGTTCCTGTTTGTGGGGGCTGTGCCTCTCTCAAACAAGTTGTCACCTGCTGCATAATAAACCAAAGACACTGAGACATGTCTGTTGTGGTCATTCTGACACAGATAAAGCAGCTTGCTCCAGTTTTTGGGTCAGGTTCCAGCTAATCAGCCCTTGGCCACAAACACAGAAGATGAAGAAGAAATCGAAGATAAAGAGATAATATTTCCTCACCGAGAGCAAGATGTCTGGATCCGATCCTTTAAAAATACAATTTGTGACATCCTGGCCCTCTTCATAAAGGAGATCACTTTCCTCTCTATTTTTTATCCTGAATTAAATTTCCACCAGCTTTCAGGAGATGATATTCCATATTTAAATTATTTCAGACACAGTAGGGGTGTTTTGAGAATCTGGAGCTTTTTGGCTTTGGCTGTAATTTTAGACACATATTTGCTCTAAATGCTTGTAAATGCTTATTGCCTCAGTTAAAGGTGGCCAAACTGCATCAGCACAAAACATACAGTGGCTCTGCAGTACAGGAACAGATCATTTTCTGCAAAGTCCCTATTTACGGCCTATTATGCATTAATACTGTTCTTTCTTTGAGTTTTTATTTTTATTTTATGAAGACAAACGGAAACTGTTGGATTTCATGAGACTTATTGACAGTGGGAAAAATGTAGAGGAAAACCAGCAACATGCTGGAAAAGTGTTGGTTAAAATGCAAATATTTGTTTGAGGGGCAAAAACAGAGAAAAGAAATGAAAGTTGTTAAAAAATATAAATTAAAGAAGAAAAAATGTGTTTTGTTTCATCCTTGTGGGGCCTTGTCTGTGTAACTTGTTTCTATTGTCAAAGAGCAGAGTGAACTAATGAACCTTCATGTCTGCACCAAGCAAGCAGCTGAGTTTTACTGTAATGTGTTTGTACCTCTGCATTAGTGCAACAGCAGCAGGACCTCCTCCCAGATGCTCTTGGTAAGGTTGACTAAAACACCTTTCACCTGTTTGCCTGAGTCTCATCAAGTTCAGTGTTCCTGCAGTAGACAACAGACAGACATCTATCTGACTCACAGGAATAACAAAAATATGGTGAGTTTCTGTTTTCTCTAACAGGTGGGGTTGGTGTCAGTGTTGCCTCGCCTCTGAATGAGGTTCTTTTATAGGATCTAATTCACTCCTCCCTCTGACGGCACCAGGTCAGCCCTGGAGTTTCTGGATCAATCATTTCTTTATTTAAGTATATTATGCACTTGGAAACAAAGTTTACTGTTTTTGCTTCCATATGTTAAATACTAAATGCCATAACGTGTCAGGATTTGAGCAACGGAGGAACCCAGAATGCAGACAAGCAGGCAGCATAATGGTAAGTGAAAAGGATTTTATTAACAAAAACTCACTCCAGATGAGGCAGGATCAAAACAGGCAGATGAGGCAAGCAAGACAGGCATGACGTGATCGAGAAAAAACAAGACATGAGCATGATTTGAAAATGTTTCCGTGATGTGTAACTGAACAGGTGTGTATTTTTGGAGTGTGAACCAGTTGGAGCAAGGAGACAGATTAGCTTAGAGCAGGTGAACCGAATAAAGATAATTGACAGACAGAACAAAACGCGGCTGGAGCAAAACAGACTCTTGAATACAAACAAACAGAAACTAGAACAACATGAAACTAAAGCCTGACCAGATCCAAAAACCAAACTTGACAAAACATGAACAAGACTAAAACATGACCAGAAAATTAAACAGAAACATGATTCAAAACTTCAACTGTGAAATAACATTTAAAGAAAAAACCAAAAACCAAACAACCCCAAATCATAACATAACAGTTAGGAAAAGACTGAACGAGTATGGCTTATTTGGAAAGCTGGAATGAGGAAGCCTCTTCTCTGTAAAAGTCAGACGCCTTTTATCAAATCTGCTGATACTGTGAGCACCTCTATGAAAGCAGAAGTTTTTGGAGTGTGCTGGTCTGCAGCATACAGGTGTGAGTTAACACAACACAAAGACAGAAAGACATCAACAATGACCTCAGAGAGGCAACTGTGGCTGCCCATCAATCTTAGAGGTAGTTATGAGGCCATATTCACAGCTACCTGAAGTCCATCGTCAAGAATGGTTTCCACAGTTGGATTTGACCATTTAAGACAGCTGCCAATCTTTCCGGAAGGACGTCCCAGCAAAGTCACCCCAAGGTAAGAGTGTGCAATGATCAGAAAGAGAAATTACACAGAACCCAGAATCTAAAGGGCTCAGCTAGCATGTTAAAGTTTGTACCTACTGTCAGCCACAGTGGTGGAGAGATGGTGATGTGGGCTGGGTTGCAGCCACGAGTCCTTCGAACATGTGCCCCTCTGTCTACCACAGTAATGTAGATTTGAATGTGAAGACATCTGTCCGACAGCTGAAACTTGAACCAAACTGGTGCATGGAGCCATGGGCGGTTCTAGACAGGGGCCAACAGGGACCAATGCCCCTGAAGACATAATACTAAATCAATTTCTTATGATGATATGCACTGGGACAGAAACCTTAACCTATTGTTCCCTTGGACCATTTTCATTTTTTACCTTTACAGTTCTACTTTAACAATGAATTAAACATTAAGGTGATGCAGTCTTAGCCTCAACCTTATTGAGATAGGATCACAGCTGTCATCTGCTAGATCAGGGGTCTGCAACCTACACCTGCAGAGCCGCAAGTGGCTCTTTGGTTCCCTTAATAGATGAAATGATGACATATTGCCCTGTTTTCTTGTTTCATTCATTTCAATCAATCAATCAAACTATATTTATATAGCACCTTCTAACAATGCCTAGCATTGGCCAATGTCCTTCACAAAATGAAACATACATAAAGAACACAATAAAACAAAAAAAGGTGCTATATAAATATAGTTTGATTGATTGATTCTAACAATGCCTAGCATTGGCCAAGGTCAAGTAAAATCTAGAAATACAAAACGAAAATTCAAAACACTAAACATCAAATGTCAAAAGCCTTTTTAAATAATTAAAATTAGCTTTGAATAAAACCAGGTCAGAAATGGCAGGAAGACTATTCCAGGGTGCGGGGCCAGCCACTGGAAATGACCGGTCCCTCCATTTCTTACACCTAGAGCAAGGCACATATGTTCATGTTTATGTGAGTTAGTCAGTCAGCGAGCAGCAGGATTTTGTACAAGTTGTAAATGGGAAATGGAGGACTGATTGATACCGACATACAAAGCATTACAGTAATCAAGTCTAGAACTAACAATGGCATGGATGGCCTTCTCCTTGAATGGCTTTACTTTAGACAGCAGACTAGATTTTTTACCACCTGATTGAAGTGGGGAGGGAGGGCATGTTTTACTTGGGTGGAGAACGTTTTGAGAGAGCCGTTGCTTGATGTTTGACAGACAGATTCGCAGGTCATCTAAGAAGAGCACAGGCCCCAGAATGGATCCCTGTGGCACACCAGAGGATACCAGGCCACCTGTCATAACAGAGAATGTTCTGGTTATTAAATAGGACTTAAACCACTCAAGCACTGTTCCCTGAAGGCCAACCTGCTGGGCCAGATGAGTGATGAGAACCGGGTGGTCCACACTATCAAAAGCTGATGTAAGATCCAGCATCACCAGCAGAACAGACTTTTTGGCATAGAGGGATAACAGAATATTAATCTGTACTTTGAGTAGTGCAGATTATTATTCAGTGCTATGTCTAGAAAAAAGGACAAATGGCAAACTTTTGTTCTGTGCTCCATTAAAAAACACTGGCCATACCCTGGCCCCACTGGTAAGTTTGGTCTAGAACTGCTTTAAATAGAAGATGTTTGAGAGACGAATTAGATCACAGAAAAACAACCACTTTAATTTATCACTGTTAAAGGTTAATCAGACACTGAGATTGTTCAAAAAAGTGAAAACAAAATGACTAAGATAAAAACAATCAAATAAAATTAATTCAAATTTGAGTTTAAAAGTAAATGAATATTCAAATGGTACAAAAATGTATTTTTCCTTTCTGATATACAAGAGATTAACTGTCAATGTGAAACAACGTCAATAATTAAAAGTAAAAAAACTGGATCAATGGGAAGAATAATGCAGAGAGAATCATCAGGGCTTATCTTCACTCCTTCCAAGACTTATCCAGGTTTGGCATCAGGTAAAGGGCAGCTAACATCTCTGCAGACCCCACACGCCCTGGTAACAAACTGTTTAGACTGTTACCTTCAGGTGGCGCTGCAGAGTGTTGTCTGCTAATACCAGCCGCCACAGAGACAGTTTCTTCCCCCAGGATGTCTCTCTGATAGACACCATGAACATCTTCCAGTCTGAGCAGTCAGATACTCTGCTGGGAAACAAAATGAGTGTATTTGCACTAGCATAAAATACCCCTTGTTTTTCTTTTCTTAATATTTTAGAAATGGCTGTACATACTGTTCCTTTGTCTTTATTTTATTTCTCCTAAACTTTGTATAATCTCTGTTTGCTGTGCGCTCTTGAAATCGAAGTCAAATTCCTTGTTTGTTCACACAGTCTTGGCAAATAAATCTGATTCTTAACTTGTAGGTTTGATTCCAGCTTTCTAGAGCCACATATTGATGTGCCCCTGGGCAAGGCACTAAACCCCTACTGATCTGCACATCAGTGTATCAATGTGTGCAGCTTTGTTCAACTGGATGAAGCAGCACTTTGAGTGTTCAGTGTGACTAGAAAAGCACAATAAAAGGTTCAGTCCAACTACATGAATACTAAGGAGATACACAAGTTTTTTTTTAAAGGTTTATCTTATTCAAGTTACAAAGCTCCAAATTTTGGTCCCGTAAACTACGATTTTATTTGCTAATTTACTGAATATTATCACTTTGCAGACAAGAGATGGCAAACAGGAATCCATTTATAAAAATTGCCTCTAGATGGCGACTTTGTTGCATCTGTTGCTGTTTTCTGTTGGCTTCTAAAGCAGAGAAGTTAAATTCCATTTTAATAATTTGACCAATAAAATGCAGCTGTGAATCAGAGGAGGCCTAAAGGTTCTGATTTGTGTAACACAAGTTACACGTTTTTGTTTCGGAAATTGTATATAATTTACAAAACATTTTTTCCAGTATGTTCTTGTATTTTCACTGTGCTATTAGAAATATTTATATTTTAGAACATTAATTATTATAATTCAGAACATTATCAGTTTTATGGTATGCTATACAAACCCAATAGCCTTTTAACAACTATTATATGGGTGATATTTTTTTAAACCAGAATTAAATTAAATGAATTTAATTTCGTACATCTATATTTTAGGGCGTTAACTGACCATCCGTAGAATTTTAATCAACTTCAATGACGTCTCATTTGTCAAACCGTTAGTCGGAACCAAATAAATAGCCCAAGTTTCCGACCGGACTTCCGCTGATCTGTTTTTCTATGCTGGATAACGATAGCTTTCCCAGAGTTAGTTTTAGCGAAGTAAATGCTGTTTTCAAAACACAAAACGATCAATTCAAGACACCGAACACATCTAGTGTATGTACAAACTTTTTTCTCCAACTGATTTGCTAAAACTGTTTTTCGGTCACGAACAGGAGCGTCGGTTAGCTAACCGATGCTAACATATGGTCATGTTTATTTCAATAAACACCAACATTTACTAACTTTGGCTGCTCGTAGGACGATAAGACATTAAGAGAATGAACTTTATAAATGTTATAAACAATAAAAACCTTCAAAATAAAATAAAATTTAAATATATTGGAATTATGTTTAGTTTTCTGCTTACCCCGGTTATGTTCATTTCTGTTGGCCAGCTGTGAGTTTCTCTGCGTTATGAGCTAATCATAATTTACAGAATTTTAATGATGACTAATGTTGTATTCTGTTTTAAGACTGCTACTTGTAACACTATGGAGGTCCAAATGTGTCATAATTCTATGAATGAATAAATCTTATATCTTATCTTAATTATCTTATAATCAATTAACTATGTTTTTACTAGAAATGTATATTTTATTGAAAAAAAATGTATGTAATTATTTTATGGTTGCATGCTGTGGAACCTCGTGCATTTATTTTATCAGTTGACCTTTCACCTCTGTTTTCTGTTATCAGTATAATTTGTCTGGAGATGACACGCTGTGCAGAGTAACCAATGAAATGTTGGAGTCAATTTATCAAGCGGCACTTAAGGTTTATATTATTTTTATCAGTATTTTTTTTTTTTTTACAATAATCCAGTTTCTGCTCTCATCATATATTTTGGCAGTTAAAGGTAATATTTTTGTGTTAAGATATTTACCACCAGTATACATTTAAAAGAGTTTGTCTTGAAAGTGGTTCACTAAAGCGTGTCATCAGTGAGCTCCCGTTGTACTGAGGCAAGGCATAGCGGTTAGGAAGCCAGGGTGGAAAAGCACTGGAGCTACATGCCACAGTTAAAAATAACCAGAATAAGTTGACAAAGTTTTATTAAAGTTTTTAGTTAAATTTAATTTGTTAATTAATTATGCTTTTTTATTTATGTTGGTCTGAAATCTAACTAGCAATGTGCTTAAAAAGATGTAAGTTTATCCTAGTGAAACCTGCAGAGAAAAGCATTTTCAAATGTGCTCTTACTGGTAATTTTATGCACTGCCCAATAAATGTTTACCTGGTCTTCAAGCTTATGGACGTGGTCCACAAGTTCAGAAGATCCATGTTATCTGCCTTGATAAGAATAATCCGGGCACTCCAAGTCTTCTCATTGTGACGTTGTATCTCCATTCTGAAGGAAAGCTTGAATAGGAATTTCATGCCCATTGCCTTTGCTATTACTGAGGAGCTCAGCTTCAAAGCTGTTGAAATCCCAGTAGCTGGTGATCTTCTCTGCACTGGCTTTTATCATGTGCCGACAGGACAGGCTCTTAGTTTGAATTCCCCTCCTGTGTAGAACCATTTTGGGCTGTCAACACATGCATGTTAAGTTTAGATAATAATTAACGTCTCCAAGCATGATTATGATCACGATTTTTATTTTCCTCTCCAGATGAATGGCCTGTCTTCATCCTTCCCTCCAGACTCATCTCACCTCCTTCCTCTCCTCTGTGCTTCCCTGTGGCTTCGCTCTGGGCCCTTCGCTGCTCTGTGAAGGCAGCGTGGGACTTTGGTGGGTCGGCCGCCCGCTGGAGGCCGGGATCCTGCTGGGGAGGGAGGGCGACACACAGTGGGTTGCCAAGCGGCTTTCAGACCCAGGAATTCCCAGCGGAGGCATCAAACCCACTGAAAACGACCAATCAAGAACAGTTCGTGTCAGCAACTCTGAGGATGAGAAGGTGAAGTTCCAGATAGAAATTCAAACGGTGGTTTCTTATGTTCATGTGCCTTCACTTTAGCTGCCTGAGTGCAACAGGAGGGACAGGAGAAAAAAAAGAAACGTCTTTTAAAAAATAATTTGGATTTAGATTTAAAAAACACTTGCTGCACATAGAGAGATGATTTATTGATTTGTTTGAACATTTCTTTTTCCAGCAGGCCGAGATTCTTCAACATACAGGGGGAATGTTATATAAATCAAGATTTATGTTTATTTAGGATTTCCTCTAATAAAAACAGGTTCAAAAAGATACATACTGGCTCAAATATTAAATACCAGGATCAAATATTGGGTTAAATGTCCTTGAACAAGTTGCACCTCAAACACGTGCAATTCTGCAGCCATCAACAAGCTTCTGGCATCATCCTGACTGGAGATGTCACCACTTCCTGCCAGAATTGATTAGCTTTATTTAAAATTGGTTGGTTTCTCAGAACTACTTAAGCATAGTCCATACACTTTTTCATATAGTTGAGATTGGTGCATTTCCAGCAGCTTATTGTAAGCCTGTTTCATCCAAACTTTTCCATGTGGTACAGTTTCCTAGTTTTGGAGCAGGACATTCATCCATGTTTAAGCTAAACTGGCTTCAGTCTGGACACTTTCACTGGTGCTGCAGTATCTTCCAGTTCATGGAAGGCTTGAGCTTTGGTTGTTTCTGGGTTGTTCCTGAAACCCCCAACCAATTTCCTTTTTATCTGAGGGGAACAGTTGGGGACCAATGGATGGTGTACAGGTGGGTGCACAGCTAGGGCAATCCAGACCTCAGACCTGGGCTGCATTAGGTGTTTGTTAAATGTAGGTCTATGTTTGTTTTTTACTTGATCCAAATACTTTCACTCATCCTGATCGTATAAGATTGGCAGTAACGTCAGTAGTGGCTCTGTGCAGGAGCTGCACTTAACAGCCTCTGTTTTTAAAATCTTAACAAAAATCCGTGTATCTGCAGCTGACACTTGTTAAGATGCATCACCATGACGTCATTCTGGTTTTAGTGCCAGCTTGGAGCTCTTTTCATGAATGCATATAAAACAAGGATATCTCTGCATCCTAAACATACAGGTCCTTCTCAAAATATTAGCATATTGTGATAAAGTTCATTATTTTCCATAATGTAATGATGAAAATTTAACATTCATATATTTTAGATTCATTGCACACTAACTGAAATATTTCAGGTCTTTTATTGTCTTAATACGGATGATTTTGGCATACAGCTCATGAAAACCCAAAATTCCTATCTCACAAAATTAGCATATTTCATCTGACCAATAAAAGAAAAGTGTTTTTAATACAAAAAACGTCAACCTTCAAATAATCATGTACAGTTATGCACTCAATACTTGGTCGGGAATCCTTTGGCAGAAATGACTGCTTCAATGCGGCGTGGCATGGAGGCAATCAGCCTGTGGCACTGCTGAGGTCTTATGGAGGCCCAGGATGCTTCGATAGCGGCCTTTAGCTCATCCAGAGTGTTGGGTCTTGAGTCTCTCAACGTTCTCTTCACAATATCCCACAGATTCTCTATGGGGTTCAGGTCAGGAGAGTTGGCAGGCCAATTGAGCACAGTGATACCATGGTCAGTAAACCATTTACCAGTGGTTTTGGCACTGTGAGCAGGTGCCAGGTCGTGCTGAAAAATGAAATCTTCATCTCCATAAAGCTTTTCAGCAGATGGAAGCATGAAGTGCTCCAAAATCTCCTGATAGCTAGCTGCATTGACCCTGCCCTTGATAAAACACAGTGGACCAACACCAGCAGCTGACACGGCACCCCAGACCATCACTGACTGTGGGTACTTGACACTGGACTTCTGGCATTTTGGCATTTCCTTCTCCCCAGTCTTCCTCCAGACTCTGGCACCTTGATTTCTGAATGACATGCAGAATTTGCTTTCATCCGAAAAAAGTACTTTGGACCACTGAGCAACAGTCCAGTGCTGCTTCTCTGTAGCCCAGGTCTGGGGAATGTGGCACCTGTAGACCATTTCCTGCACACGCCTGTGCACGGTGGCTCTGGATGTTTCTACTCCAGACTCAGTCCACTGCTTCCGCAGGTCCCCCAAGGTCTGGAATCGGCCCTTCTCCACAATCTTCCTCAGGGTCCGGTCACCTCTTCTTGTTGTGCAGCGTTTTCTGCCACACTTTTTCCTTCCCACAGACTTCCCACTGAGGTGCCTTGATACAGCACTCTGGGAACAGCCTATTCGTTCAGAAATTTCTTTCTGTGTCTTACCCTCTTGCTTGAGGGTGTCAATAGTGGCCTTCTGGACAGCAGTCAGGTCGGCAGTCTTACCCATGATTGGGGTTTTGAGTGATGAACCAGGCTGGGAGTTTTAAAGGCCTCAGGAATCTTTTGCAGGTGTTTAGAGTTAACTCGTTGATTCAGATGATTAGGTTCATAGCTCGTTTAGAGACCCTTTTAATGATATGCTAATTTTGTGAGATAGGAATTTTGGGTTTTCATGAGCTGTATGCCAAAATCATCCGTATTAAGACAATAAAAGACCTGAAATATTTCAGTTAATGTGCAATGAATCTAAAATATATGAATGTTAAATTTTCATCATGACATTATGGAAAATAATGAACTTTATCACAATATGCTAATTTTTTGAGAAGGACCTGTAAATCCTTTATACTAAGACGCCACACTTGCCTATGAAAAACATGTTGCCATTTGCACCTGAACTAGAAGGAACATTACAAAAATAAAGATCAGTGAATTCTCTGTACCAAATATACTGGTTTCATAAATATTGTGTGGCTGTTAAATAGCCAGAGTCCTCCATGTCTGACTGACTTTGAGGCATCGGTTTGTGTCAACCTTGAAGTTCTTCGTAATGGTGTCTCGGTCTGATGACGTTTTGTGTTGTTTGCAGCCAGAAGGAGCTCGCTCACTGCGAGTCTCCTTGCTCAATTAAGCTTTGACTCCGTGGGAAGATAATGAATTGGTTCTTGTAATTTTCACCAAATGTTCTGCTGAGAAAATGTGCGAAGAGAACTGGTGAGGTGCTGCTCACATGAAACGATGCAACAGTCATAGTTTTCAAGGATGCTCAAAAAGGTGCTTTCAAAGCACAAGCTGTCCGTCTGAGTCCACTGTGGATGGTAATTACTACCAGTTATATTTATCCTGATACTGAATAGTCAGTCTAGGTGTGAAAAGTCATTAGGGCAAAATAGATACCTGAGATTTAATGTAGCAAAAGGACATTAAGAGACAGAAGTAAGCACTCTGGGTCGTACTTTCTATAGAAAATAACAGCAAATGATTTAGTGTTTAATCTTTTATTTCTCATGAGAACTCTCAGTGCAGCGACTTGAATACGTTTTTGGATTTTTATCAGATTTTTTTGGTCTTCCTGATAGTAAAGGAATACAGTTGAGCTCTGAAGTAACAAATGCATGGACTACAGTTTCTGCATCTCTCTAAGAGAACAGATCTAATTTTGGAGCAGGTGAAAGAAGAAGGTCCTAAAAACCCATCTGTTGTGTTTATAGGCACTAATGGGGAGATCAGCAACTCAAGAAGCTCCCGTACAAAGAGCCATATGGTTCAGGTAAGTCTACACAGTAATTCCTACAGCATTAGAACATCTTCAGAGCCTTCACCGAAGGAAAAACATCACACACTGACTGCGGTAAAGTTGTAGAAGTTCAGCCTGGTCTTCTTAGTGTCCACCAACCTCTGTTTCAAAGCATTCTGTTTTGTTTAGTTTTCTTAAAGATTCAAGTGAAAGTAATCCCCATTCTAGTCAGAGCAGATGATTCATTTTAGTAACATTAGCAGATCTTTTTCTTCATGGAAAAAACAATTTAGAATTGGATTTCATGTTCATCAAGGGTCAAGATGTTGAACCTCAGTGTCTCATGCCCCACAAATATTAACGTGTGACTCCATACATCATTCCACTTGTCCTAAACCATCTCCGCTTTGGTTTCTCTCATATGGAGAATGCTGCCAACCTGCTTTCACGGGTTCACCTCCCAAAAAGCACCTCCAGATTTTATTGGATTTGTTTCAGTTACCAGTATTTCACCCAGAATATCATCTGAGCTAAAAGGTGTGACAACCTAAGACTTTGGCACAGTGCTGTACAGATGTTAGCCATGTTTTACTTAAGGTTTTAATTGTATTGGTACTTCTGGTAACTTCATACTCTATGCATTGTACATCAGATTCTTTTTTTGGGGTATGATGTGTTATCACCGTTGCAGTCTGCATATCATCTGCTCCTCTGTTTGGTTGACAACATTGTCTTCTGCTCCAGGCTGTGTACTCTGAGGTGTCCTGATAAAAAACTAGTTTCCTACTTTTCTTCCCCACAGAGTGAAACTGAAAGAAATAATGAACCCTCATATTAGTTTCCTGTGATGAGACACAGCCGCTCAAACGGGCAAAATAAGTATTTATCCTGATATTCATACAAGTTACGCAACTCATAAGATGGACTTTTATTCCCATGTTATCAGCAGCCTCCGACTGGGTTTCATTCCACGGATGCTTTAATGCAATCCAAGCTTCCTCTGAACAGTTGTTTGTTTCCCCTCAGCTTTGCCTGTCAGGCGGAATGCAAAGCCCAGCAGAACGTGGCGGTGCAGTGTGCATGTGGAGAGGTGTGTGAGGACACGTGTGTGGATCTCTGTCTGCGTGTGTGTCAGAACATCCATCCTGGAACCGAGCTGCTGGTCTATGATGACTCTGTGGGAAAAGGTCAGACATTAGACCACCCAGGTGAGTCCAATGATTTCTCAGCTGAAATCTTGATTGATAACACCGATTTTTTTAGGTCAGTCAGCCAAACGTTTAGATCCGTTTAGTTTGTCATGGACTCATCTGTCATGATGAACAAGTGTTTTTCTTGTGATTTCTTCACATCGCAGCTCTGCCCCTGCCAACTTGATTGGGGCAGATTTAGCATTTCTTCAGAAAGTGATGAACTTCATTCAACTCTATGAAGTAAGATCTGTTTAGTTCTCTTATTAAATTAATATTCCAGATTTGTTTTAGATAACTGCGGTCAGCAAACAGTGGGGTTTCGCACCCCAGCCGCAATCCCAATGTTAATGCATTCTAGACATACACATCTGCATTCAGAGCAACATTTATCTGGCTGATTTTTCTGAAACAAACACAAAACTCAGAAAACCATATACACTGCTAACCAACAGTCTCAAACTGTGTTTAGAAATTCAGACTAAAATAGCAATGGTGAATGTGGTGCTCGCATGTTTTGATTGGTTGTTAGTTTTCGTGAGTTCACCTTCAGCTTCCAATAAAAACTGATTTCTTCTGGTACAGCAAAGATCTGCTGCTGACTGAACCAGAGTTTGAAGCTGGAGTCAGACCTTTGTTGGTGGTAACACAAAGACAATAGAATAGAATAGAAATATCCTTTATTGTCCTGCAGTGGGGAAATTCAGGTGTACCAGCAGCAAAGTGTCAGACAATTTGAAATATGCAGATTCACACAAAGGTAAATATAAATGTAAAAACTGAAAGTAGGACTATGAGACCGTACAGTTAGAGCAAATGTACAGCATTAGATAAAAACTGTGCTGTTATTAAACAGCATACTCGTGTGCAACTGAGTAGGGTTATTTAAAAATGTCATCAGAACTTTAGCGCAGGAACTGATCGGATATAAAATCCGAATAAGCTGAGCCCAGCTGTTGAGGATTTCTATTTTCACGGCAGAGTTGGCGACTCGGGTTTGAGGCTCAACCTCAGACTCAACCTAGACTTGTGTCGTAGAGACTGGAGACTTGACTTGGAAAATGACTCGTGAACATCTCTGGTTCACAGTTTTTATGAACTGAAGAAACAAAGTTTAAATCTCTTTTCATCATTTTTCGACCCGGTTCTATAGTTACATTACTTTCATCTTAAAGCTGATGTTAGACTGATCAATCCAGAGGCCCAAGTTGACTGGTTGTAAATAAAAACCTTTTTTTGTGAGGGGACCACCTTTATGACCCCAGAACATTCAATTCAGCTGTTCTCTCAGGCTCTCAGTTACAGGAGTTAAAGAGATATCTAACATGAGGTTCTGGCTGGATCCTAAATGATAGAAATTCTGACGTCAATTTAAAATCTGTTAGTTTCAGCTGGGACCTTTGCAAAAACAAAAAATGTCCAGCCAGCAGAAATAAACTTGAAATGAAGATTAAAGCTGGTGATAAATAATAGTCTGATAATAATAATAATTTCATTATCAGTTAAATGAAAACTCAAGCAATAGAACAGAACCATTACAGGGCATTTGTCATGTTAGAATTAGATGCTCTTCAGCTCCTCTAATCCTTTAATGTGCTGTGATTGATGGGAGATCAAGAGGAGCAACGTGCAGAAAAACCCAGCAGCAACACACTGTGGGTATTTTATTAAAATGGCCTCTTCTTTTAGCATGTTGATTCAAACAGATTGAGCATTAAAAAACAATTAGAAATACTAAATGAAAGATCATAAGATAGGCGGCGGATAGCTGCAGGGAGGTTTCATTGCTGTTATGGATTTGAAGAGAGAAAAGAAAATTCGAACAGTGGATGGAAAAATATTAATGAGGTGATGAAACAAAGCAATGAAACTTAATTCACACATTAGAAATCCTTTCAGCACAGAAACAATTATTAATATATCTACATACGTTACTCATCAGGGGACCAAATAAATGTTTGATTTGAAGAGGGGGTTGAAATGTATTCTGAATGCACAGAAACGTGACAAATAAGTGTTCCTAAATGCATGAAACATAGGATTAGGGCTCATTTTCCATATGATTTGTTTCCTTTTAATTCATAATTTAATGGACTATTATTAAACAAGCAATAATCAATAAACTTTAATACCCTGAATAAATTACAAGTGCAACCAGTTGACTTAAGTAGTCACCAAATAGTAAAGCGGGTCCTTGAGTGGAAATTAGTGTTGCCATGAGTTACCATGGTAACTCTGGAGGAGCTGCAGATTTCCAGAGACTCTGTTGTAATCTGACCTTAATGGAAGGGCAGCTAAAAGAAAGTCACAAAAAAGAAAATACAAAGGTTTTGTTGCAAACAACTAAAACTCAAGTGTTTTAAAGCATAATAGGGACATCAATTCTTTTTAATAACTCAATAATAAACACTGTATGGGAACATTCGAATGCAAACAAATAAAAATGAACACTTTCTGTTTGAGGAGCTGCTGCTGACATGATGGACAAGATGGAGAGGTGGCATAAATAGATTGTTTTCATGGAGAAACTATTTTCATTAGAACTCAAAGGAAAATATCATGGAGTGGAGGATTTTGCTCTAGACCCATTACTAAACACACCTGCAGCACATTTTGGTTTCACTGGCCTCACTGTTGCTCAGCTTCCTTCCAAAATGTCAGGAAAAATGCCAAAGAATTGTAATCATACAGAATTATGCTGCTTGAAACAGCAACTTTGTTTGGGTGTTGCTGCACACAAGACCTTTGCAGGTTCGCATGCACTCTTCAGTTTCTGAACGTAAGCGCCTCTACATCTTTACTGATGTTCTAGCATAAAACAGAAGGAAACAACAAAGGAAACACAGCGTGCCTGTAGCTGCAAAAGGTGGAGCCTCCTTGGAAAACAAAGCCAGCTTCACAATAGGCACCCAGAGGGTTGGCTCATCTGATGGCACGGCCATCCTGCCTGAGACATTTACACGCTCTGACACAACATTCCCAGGGTGAAACATGGTGGTGGCAACATTATCCTGTGGGACAGGGACAGGGAAGCTTGTTGGGGGTTGATGGGAAGCTGGATGGAGGACAGTCCTGGGGGAAAACCTGTCAGAGTCTGCAGAAGCCTGGACACTGGGGTGGAGGATCACCTTCCAGCAGGACAGCGAGCCAGAACATACAGCCGGATCTGTCATGTATAAATCAGGAAATCACAATGATATACTGTGATGGTTTCAAAAAACAAAAGTCTGTTAAAAAGTCTTCTGGTCTGGATTCACAGACGATACAAAACAACATCTGTGGTCTACTTCTATATTTAAAGAAACACTGGCAAACATTTTCTTTCTTTGAATTGTAAATGACTCATTATTTCTTCTTTTGTTGGACAGGTAGGAATGTGAAGCTGTTAAAGAAGGCAGAGACTGACCTTACCAACAAAACAAACCTGGAAAATGAGAAGGTCGAAGAGAAGAGGAAAACTCTGCAGAGTGAGGAAGGACAACACAGACAGACTGTCATCAAACAGAGCCGGTCATCCACACAGAGGAGGAAGAGGAGAATGAAAACCATCCGACATGAGCCTAGCTCAGACTGTGACGAAGAACAGGACAGGTCAACGGACACAGCTGCTATGGTGGATGAATCGCACCTCCCTGTCCCTCCTGCTGTTCGCTTCAGCTCCCGTTTAGCAGCTAAACCTCGGCAGGTTCACACTACGTCCATCCGATCGGTCCGCCCTCCTGCACGACGCGACTCCTCCAAACAGACCGAGGGACAGAGCAGGATCTTAGCTGAGGCTCCCACTGTTTCCTGCACCACACCACCTCCTGAAACCAAGTCGATCGGCGCAGCGTCTCCTGCCAAGGAGGCCCCCGAGTGGCAACCAGAGATCCGAGAGAGACGGTACCGGTGCACCAGCTGTGGGAAAAGGTTCTACCAGCTCGGTCACTTGAGGAAACATCAGTTCAGCCACACTGATGAGAAACCCTTTAGCTGTCAGGACTGTGGGAAAAACTACACCTCATCAGAAAGTTTTAGAGTGCATCAGGTAACGGATAGAGTTGGGCTGAAAGTCACTTTTTTGTTACCGGTTTAAATGGAATGTAGAAAAACTTTATTAGTCCAAAACAAAAATTAGATGTAGTCTGCTGCTGTACAACAATAGGAAACGTATCCAAACATTAGAATAAATATCAGAAGGATGGACACCAAATGGTGCTTTCTAATGACAGAGAGACAAAAGCAAAAATAATGCTGTGTAGAAATGTTTACAACCTGTTGGAGAACATTTTTTGAAATAATTGATAGTTTGTTTCTAGATGAGTCACCGAGGCGAGCGTCCGTTTTCCTGTCCTCACTGTGAGAAGACCTATGGCCTGAAG